>NC_057757.1:2800376-2820942 GCF_004010195.1 Chiloscyllium plagiosum
GAGATGTAGAGAGAGAGAGAAAGGGAAGTAGAGAGAGAGAGAGAAGGAGAGAGAGAGAGAAGGGGGGAGAGAGAGAGAAGGGGGGAGAGAGAGAGAAGGGGGGAGAGAGAGGAAGAAAGGGGGAGAGAGAAAGGGGACAGAGAGAGAGAGAGAGGGAGAGAGAGATTGCAGAACTCTATTGTACAGGATGGTCTGCTGTGTGAGGCAGTAACAGCGGGTGATTAGGGAGACAACTGAAAGGGTGCCACTTGGTGGAGTTGAATATAAAAGTATGGAGGGTTTGCCAAGAGGTGAAACCACACCAGGAGGTTTGGACGCCTTCTCTCGAGAAGACATTTTCAATGCACCGAGGGAGTCAAGGAGCACGATGTGCACCGACAGTAAAGTCAGGGTTAAAACTGTAACCACATCTCCATGAACACAGTCATTCAAACCTCCCACATCCTAAAGCTCCTCTATGACCTTCCTCGTTCCTTCATTTGTCCCAAAACCTCTCCCACGGGTCTCGGAGCAACTATCCAAAACTTGCCTGTCATTCCTTCCAGCCATGGATTTGGACCGAAGAGAGAATTGAGATGGCTGGGCGAGGAGACAGGACAGTACAGTCATACAGCAGGGAAACAGTCTGTGCCGACTCAGTGCTCCTGGCACGTATCCCTCCAACCCTATCCTGTTCATGAACTTAGATGGAAATGTGTTCCTGAAGAAGGGCTAATGCCCGAAACGTCGATTCTCCTGTTCCCTAGATGCTGCCTGACCTGCTGCGCTTCTCCAGCAACACATTTCCATCTCTGATCTCCAGACCTCATTTTCTGTTCATGAACTTACCCAAATGTCTTTTAAACGGTGTATAATTGTACCCACATCCAACACTTCCTCAGGAAGTTCATTCCACACCCTCTGAGTAAAAAAAAAAATTGCCCCTCCGTCTTTAAATCTTTCATCTTGAAATCCCCCCCCTATCTGAGGAAAAAGACCCCCGCTATTCACCTTATCCATGCCCCTCATGATTTTGTAAACCTCCATGAGGTCACCTCTCCTATGCTCCAGTGAAACAAATCCCAGCCTCTCCTAATAACCCAAACCTGGCTCTGCCCTGGTAACTCTCTTCTGAACCCTCTCTCAACTCCAGCTCAACCAGATATCTGGCACCACATGAATTCAGGGCTTTTGCAACCCCTCCCTATTTTCCAGGTCTCTGAAATCTATCTTCAATAAGTTCTGACAAGCCCATCCCTTTGACTAGAGGATTGGGTGCGTGTTGCAGTTCTGCACGAGGTAGCCGCTGTCAGATTCTCAGGTCAGCATCCCCACACACCACCAGGTGTCCAGCAAACCCTGAGTGGTTTATATAGGTCTCGCCCTGGCATTTCCCCCCGATGCTCTCCTCAGTTAGAATGGCACCGAGACAGTAGCCAATCTCAGAGTGGTGGCGGGCAACAGTCACACATCACTACAGCAGCTGCAAATGCCAAGGGGCACATTAACACTCCAGTGAAGACGGATTTGATGCAGAGTCATTTATTCTTACAAATTAAAACATAAACCAGGAGTAAGGTTTGTGTGATTCGAGCGATCGGAGAGTATCTAGCCAGAGGCCACGGTCACTCTGCCAGTATGTACACAGGTAACACTGCCCCCAAACCCACCCACCCCTCCCCTGCCCAGCCTGTACACAGCACAGTGGGGGCAGTGTCACCAACTGTTCAGTCATTGCCAATCCGGGATGAGGGAAATAATCTACCGGACGCCATTCATCACCGGCCACCAACCTCCCAATCTATACCTCCTGCCCCTCTCTCACACACAGGCAGGCAGGTGGACAGACATACACAGGTGCACACACACGCACCTGCACACAAGCAGACAGACAGGCGCGCGCACACAGACAGACATCCAGGTATATGGACAGGCACACGCACACAGGCAGGCAGGCAGACACACACACACAGAGGCAGGCAGACAGACAAGCACACGCACTGGCAGAGGCAGACAGACAGGAGCGCGCGCACACAGGCACACACACACACAGGTGCGCACATACATACACAGGCAGACAGGGGCGCACATATATACACACAGGCGCACACGCACACACAGGCAGACAGGCGCGCACATACATACACACAGGCGCACGCACACAGGCAGACAGGCGTGCACATACATACACACAGGCGCACGCACACAGGCAGACAGGCGCGCACATACATACACACAGACGCATGCGCACAGACAGGCAGACAGGCGCGCACATACATACACAGACAGGCAGACAGGCGCGCACATACATACACAGACAGGCAGACAGGCGCGCATATACACACAGACGCATGCGCACACACAGGCAGACAGACGCGCACATACATACACAGACAGGCGCGTATATACATACACACAGGCAGACAGACGCGCACATACATACACAGACAGGCGCGTATATACATACACACACAGGCAGACAGGCGCGCACATACATACACACAGGCGCACACACAGGCAGACAGGCGCGCACATACATACGCACAGGCAGACAGGCGCACGCACACACAGGCAGACAGGCACACACACAGGCAGGCAGAGTGGGTAACTGGGATTGGCAGCTTCATTTTCCTCCCAATGTGGACCCGCTCCCCTCAGACCCACGTGCAGCTTGGAGATTCCCTCACTGCTCCCATCGGCATTGCCGCCCACTCCTCCTCAGTCAGCGCTGAGGGAGGGGCAAGAGAGAGAGAGAGAAGCTGCCGGGGGGAGCAGACAGAGGCGAGTCTGTCACGTCAGTGGGGAGACAGGCAAACCATTGCTTTGTTGCCTTCTTCCCCCGTCTCCCCCACAATGCTCCCTCCCTCCCTCCCTCACTTGGGCGAGTGCTGTTGTAAGGAGTTGTTACTGGACTGGCTCTTGCTTTCTGACGTGGAGGGCAGCGACACCACTATGTATTTCTGGGTGCTGCCAGTCACTGTGCTGCTGGGCGCAGTCTGAGAGGTAGACACCAGCTTGACGATCGGCTGAATGCTGGCCACCGTGGTGGTGACCGGTGACGTACTGCCTGTCCCACATGGAGTTGTCCTCAGTGTGATCACCTGAGGGGGGGGAAAGCAAGGAGACAGAAAGGTAAACCCTCTTGTTGCTCCTGTATTAGGCTGCAACGATCAGGTAGCATCGGTGGAGACAGAAACACTTTCAAGGCTGCTTTGACATCTTCAACGGGCCGACTCTAGGACTCCACGTTAAGCAAGCGAAACTCCGCCACCTCCAACACCCACTGCTGTGACTCACCGAGACTCTTCCTACACACCTTCTAAATCAAAGAAAGTGTCACCCCAAAGGACAAGGGCAGCAGGCACCTGGGAACACCGCTCCCCAGCTCCCCCCCTCCCCACGTTCCCCTCACCATTCCGACTCGGAAAGGTACCTTCAATACCGCTGGGACAGAATCCTGCGACTCACTGGTGGCCTCCCGATTTTGAAGTCCATCGTAAATATGATCATTTGACAGAATTTGATCCTTTTCTCTTCCCCCTGGGGAAGTTTCCGGGGAAGTGGGTGGATATTTCCCAGCCTGAACTACCCCTCTCGAGGAGGTGGGGAGCTGGCTTCCTGAGTACGGTCGGTTCTGATAATAACGCCATGGTTCTGTTCTCGCGCGATCCCGAAAATCGCGGGATAGCCGCACCGTTTAAACTAACGGGGGGGGGGGGGGGGAAATCGCGTCAGACTCAACACAAGGTAGGGAAACCTCGCACTTGGCAAAGAACACTTTAACCTCTTCAGTCGCGTTAAAGCCAACGCGCGCTGAAGAAACGCGGGTTACAGCAGAACCGACTGCAGCACCTGAGTGGCTTGTTTGGCCTTTCTGAGGGCAGTTAAGAGTCGACCCCGTCCTCCCCCCAGTGGGTCTGGATCACGCGTAGGTCAGACCTGGTAAGGACGGCAGATTTCCTGCCCCTGAGGAACACCAGGATGGGGATTTACGCCAAGTGCTAACGGCCGTTCCCAGGGTCGCCGCTCCCCCACGGTCGGCTCACCTGCTGAGTGCTGGGGGAGGTAGAGCTGGAGGACATCACAATGTAGTTGGTCGGAGATGGGGACGACTGGGTCGGGGTGGATGGCCGGGTGAGCAGGGTCTGCATTGGCAGCGTGATGGAGCTCGGGACCTTGAAGATGCTGGGACTGGTGGAGGGCTGCGACGACTGTGGGCTCTGGGAGATCGTCAGCGTGGGTCTTGGCTGTAACAATACACACACAGGAAACATCAAAAACACCGCTGCGTAGGGAACACTGAGTGGACCGTAAATGCCGCACAACAGGAATCTGACAACAGTCCTTGCTGGGTCAGGGGAGAGTTTTTGATCGATCAGCTGCACCTCCCCAGATCACTCACTTCCCCAAAGTACAGGCTGCTGCAACACAAACGGACGAGAGCGGTTTCCAAAGCGCAAACTTCTAAAACATGCATTGGCCCGTAGCACCATCGCATCGTCAAAATCATGTCCACTGAGCAATTTTTATACAGAGACATAGAAATGTACGCATGGAAACAGACCCTTCGGTCCAACCTGTCCATGCTGACCAGATATCCCAACCCAATCTAGTCCCACCTGCCAGCACCCGGCCCATATCCCTCCAAACCCTTCCTATTCATATACCCATCCAAATGCCTCTTAAATGTTGTAATTGTACCAGCCTCCACCACTTCCTCTGGCAGCTCGTTCCATACACGTACCACCCTGAGGGACATGGATAAGATAATTAGACAAAGTCTTTTCCCTGGGGCATAGGTTTAGGGTGAGAGGGGCAAGATATAAAAGAGACCAAAAGGGCAACTTTTCTCGCAGTGTGAGTTCCGCACAGGAACGCAGCTATCGCGTTCTGGCAGAGCTGCCTGTACAGAGGGAGTGTCCTCTACTTGTGCACCACTTGTGGTAGGGGCACCCCCCCACTCCACTCCGGACACAGGGATATTCCACACAGATCCACCCCTATACTATCCCTGTAATATCAGCATTTCCCATGGTTAACCCACCTGGGCACTATGGGACAATTTAGCACGGCCAATCCACCCTAACCTGCACATCCCTGGGCACTATGGGACAATTTAGTACGGCCAATCCACCTTTGGACCGTGGGAGGAAACCCACACAGACACGGGGAGAATGTGCAAACTCCACACAGACAGTCACCCGAGGGTGGGCTTGAACCCGGGTCCCTGGCGCCGTGAGGCAGCAGCACCAACCACTGACACACCGCGCTGCCCCAACCCGACGCAATCTTGATTCTCGTCCCTGTCGGAAACCATGTTGCGGTCAGCGCTTTGCAATCTGGAAGGAAGCTTCGCAACGTTTCAGCGAAGGTTATCCCGCGCCCCCCCCACCCCATCCCCCACCAACCTTCCCGGACGGAGAGGGGGAGGGTGACGGGGGGGAAGACGGGATCAGAGCCCCTACCTGCTGCGTGCTGGACGAGCCGGACGCCGAAGACATCATGATGAACTTGGTGGCCGGGGGCGATGCCTGAGTCGGGGTGGACGGCCGGGCAGAGACCAGAGTCTGCATGGGCAGCGTGATGGAGCTGGGCACCTTGATGATGCTGGGAGCCCGCGACGTCTGTGGGGACTGCGATATGGTCAGCGTGGACCGAGGCTGCAACAACATCATACGCCCGAGTCAACAAAAAACAAATCAAAAACAGCACCGCCCTCTATCGCAGGCCGCGAGAACGCCTGGCCCTTGGGAGGCCCTTTGGTTTTTATAAACCACCCCCCCTCCCTGCTTTTCCCAACCACTTGGTGAGATAAAGCGTGATTAAACCATTACGACAGAGAGACAATGCGATTGCAAAACTCCCCCACAAGCAAAGCGCACCCAATCAAAATCTTGCAATAAGGACGAGATAATTTTATAGCTAACAGCTCAAATCTTCTCTGGAAGAAGAAACGCAGATAAATCCCCTCTGGCTGTGCAGATTCGTTTCCCACGTACACCAAAGCAGTTTAAAACAAAAAGATAAACCCACAGCAATCAATGGAATAAAGTGCACTCTGCTGTTCACCTCAACACTCCTCCATGACAACATAAAAATGACTTGCATTGAGATAGCGCCTCCAAATATGGCATCTCCACTAATATATTGTTTCCACCAATCAATGGGCTGAAGGGTGGCAGATGGAGCTCAATCTGCATAAGTGTGAGGTCCTGCATTTTGGTAAAACACATAAGGGCAGGACGGATACAGTTAATGGGTAGCGTTGGAGAACACAGACACCTAGGGGTTCAGGTACATCATCCTTTCAGGTTTGCATCACATATAGACAGGGTGGTACAGAAGGCGTTATATCTTACCTTCACGGCTCAGACCTTTTGAGTGTAGGACACAGTGAGGGCTGCAGATGCTGGAGATCAGAGTAGAGTGTGGTGCTGGAAAAGCACAGCAGGTCACGCAGCATCCGAGGAGCAGGAGGATCGACGTTTCAGGCAAGAGCCCTTCATCCTAGTGAAAAGCTTAGGCCTGAAACGTCAATTCTCCTGCTCCTTGGACGCTGCCTGACCTGCTGTGCTTTTCCGGCACCACGCTCTCGACTTTGAGTACAAGAGTCGGGGGCGTCATGTTGAGGTTGTACAGGACATTGGTGAGGCCTCGTCTGGAGAACTGTCTCCAGTTCTGGTCCCCCAGTTATAGGGAGGTGATTATTAAACTGGAGAGGGTTCAGACGAGATTTACCAGGATGTTGCCGGGCCTGGAAGGTTTGAATTATTAGAGAGGCTGGATAGGCCAGGGCTGTTTTCCCTGGAGTGTAGGAGGCTGAGGGGTGACCTTATAGAGGTTTATAAAATCATGAGGGGCATGGATTAGGTGAATGGCAGGTGTCTTTTCCCAGGGGTGGGGGGATTTCAAGACACAGAGGGCATACTTTTAAAGGTGAGGGGAGAGAGATTTAAAAAAAGACATGAGGGCCTGTTGTTACACAGAGGGTGGTCTGTTGTGTGGAATGAAGGAAGAGGTGGATGTAGGGGCAGTTACAACCTTTAAAGACATTTGGATAAGTTCATGAACAGGAAAGGTTTGGAGGGATATGGGCCAGGAGCAGGCAGCTGGGATTAGTTAGGTTTGGGATTATGGTCGGCACGGACTGGACGGACCGAAAGGTCAGTTGGATGACACTCAGTCGTGTAGTCACTGAAAGGGGATTGGTGCGCAGCAAGATTCACCCGAAAACAGCAACGTGGCAATGATGAGGTGGCTCTTGGATGATGCCCACTGGATTGAAACTGGCCAGGGATCCTTTACTAAAGGACTGAACACTCTGGAGGTAGGGAGCATGTTTCTGCTGATGGGTGAGTTTAAAAATAAGGGGGAGGCCATTTAGAACAGAGTTGAGGAGGAACGTCGTCACCCAGAGAGTGGTGGGTGTGTGGAATGCTCTGCCCCAGAGGGCAGTGGAGACCCAGTCTCTGGATACTTTCAAGAAAGAGATGGATAGAGCTCTTAAAGATAGTGGAATCAAAGGTTATGGGGACAAGGCAGGAACAGGATACGGATTGTGGATGATCAGCCATGATCATAATGAATGGTGGTGCAGGCTCGAAGGGCCGAATGGCCAACTCCTGCACCTATTGTCTATTGAAATGGTGGGGGGGGAACTGCTTAACCATGTCATAGGGCTGCTCACTGTCCAGCTCAACTGGCATGGCCTCGGTTTAATCTCTCAGGGGGAAGGGGGTGTTTACACGTCAGAGCAGTGCAGCAACACCAGGAGTGTCAGCTTCGCCTGTTGCAAAGCCTCTGGAATGCAGCCTGCTCCTGGACTCAAACGAGGGGGTACCCCGCTTGAGCTCGCTTGCGCGAGGCAGGGTCTGCACTGATTAAGCAGCCGCCCGCTGGCCGGAGAGAACCAGGAGCTGGGAAAGGAGATAGAAACAAAAGCCGACTGAGTAACCCCTCCCTACCAAGCGGCGCCAGACCAACGCGGGCCGCGCTCTCTCACCTGGGTGATGGTCAGGGTGGTCCGGTTCACTTGCTGGGCCTGCATCGCTGCCTGGGCACGGGCCTTCACCACGTGGGTACATAGCATGGGGCCCAGGTACCCGTAGTCCACCTTGTAGGACTCCTGGTTGTCCGGAGGAGACCGGATCTTCGCCACGACCGGCGCGCAATGTTTCTGGAAGAGGAAATCGTCGCAACTTTACAAAAGGGGAACGCGGGCCAGAAGCTCAAAAACTGACCAAAGCGGTTTCAACAGCGAGTGGAAACGGGGGAGGAGGTGGGAGGGGGATTGTTAGCAGGAGGTCGACACAGGGGACACAGTGTCCAACTGCAACTGCTCATGTGCAGATCCAGCCCAGGCTGTGGGATTGCACCTTCTGAATTATCAGCGCATATTGGTTCCCGCTTCAGAGATCTGGCACTCTTGCGGAAACCGTCCTGACGAGCGCAAGACAAAATACCGCTGATAGCATTTTGCTTTCGAAAAACAGAGATGGCCTTAAACTCTTTGCAAAATCAAGGGTGGCAGGCTTTAGGACTCATTGCTTGGGCCTCAGAGGCAGCGCGGGGCTCAGTTCCAGACACTGTGACAACGCTGCGACAGTAAGAGGTGTACGTTTTTTCCTGGTTGTTTTGGAGAAGGTTTGAGACCGATTCACGGAGTTCTCGACTTGGAGAGCTAGTAAACAGCCTGAGGGACCTTGTGGCTTTTTTTTTTAGAAAAAGGTTGGACCAACAGAAGCAGCCTGGTTAGACTATAAGACATAATAACAGAAATTGGGCTATTCAGCCCACCAAATCTGCTCCGCCATTCAATCACGGCTGGTAAGTTACCCAACCCCATTCTCCCACTTTCTCCCTGTAACCCTTGATACTCAAGAACCTACCTATCTCAGTCTTAAGTTAAAAGTCACACAACACCAGGTTATAGTCCAACAGGTTTAATTGGAAGCACACTAGCTTTTGGAGCGACGCTCCTTCATCAGGTGATCAGGTTGTCAATCACCTGATCAAGGAGCGTCGCTCCGAAAGCTGGTGCTTCCAATTAAACCTGTTGGACTATAACCTGGTGTTGTGTGATTTTTAAACTTTTAAACCGCCAGAGATTCCCCGCTCTCTGGCTGAACACGTTTCTCCTTCTCTCCGTTCTAAAAGGTCTCCCCTTTACTCGAAGACTATGCCCTCAGGTCCTAGTCTCCCCGACCAATGGAAACATCTTCCCAACGGTCACTCTGTCCAGGTCATTCAGTATTCTGTAGGTTTCAACTAGATTCCCCTCCCCCCCCGCCACCATCCTTCTAAACTTCATCGAGTCCAGAGTCCTCAAACGTTCCTCTTACATTAAGCTTTTCATTGCTGGGACCATTCTCTTGAACCTCCTTCAAACCCGCTCCTGGGCCAGTACATTCTTCCTGAGATATGGGGCCCAAAACTGCGCACAATACTCACTGACCAGAGCCTTATAGAGCCTCAGAAATATATGCCTGCTTTTATATTCAAGTCCTCTCAATATAAATGCCATCATTGCATTTGCATTCCTAACTACTGACTCAACCTGCAAGTTCACCTCGAGAGAATCCAGGGCTGGAACTCCCCGAGTCTCGTTGCACTTCTGAATTTTCTCCCCATTGAGAAACAGTCCATGCCTCTGTTCTTCTTAGAGAAGTGCATGAGCTCACACTTCCCCACATTGTAATCCATCTATCATTTCTGTGCCCTCTCTCCCAACCTGTCCACATCCTCCTGCAGCCTCCCTGCCTCCTCAATGCTACCTGTCCCTTTTCATAGCTTTGTATCATCTGCAAACGGAGCCAGAATGCCCTCAATTCCTTCATCCAGATTGTTATAATGAATACAGTGAGCTTTGTGGCACACACCACTGGTCACCGGCTGCCATCCTGAATAGGACCCTTTTATCCCCACTCTCTGTCAGACAGCCAGGCTTCTCTCCATGCTAGCACCTTGCCTCTAACACCATGGGGCCCTTATCTTACTCAGCAGCCTCCTGGGCAGCACCTTATCAAAGGCCTTCTGGAAGTCCAAGTAGATAACATCCATTGGCTCTCCTTGGTCTAACCTGATCATTACCACCTCAAAGATTTGTCAGGCATGACCTCCCCTTGCTGACTTTGCCCTATTTTACCAAACACTTCCAAGTATTCAGAAATCTCATCCTTCACAATGGGCTCCAGGATCTTACCGAGGTTAGGCTAATCGGTCTGTAACTTCCCATCTTTTGTCTAACTCCCTTTTTAAACAGGGGTGTCACTTTAGCGATTTTCCAGTCCTCTGGGACCCTCCCTGATTCTAGCAATTCCTAAAAGATCACCACTAAGACCTCCACCATCTCTTCAGCTATCTCTCTTCAAACTCTGGAGTGTAGTCCATCTGGTCCAGGTGATTTACCCACCTTCAGGCCATTCCGTTTTTCTAGCATCTTCTCCTTGGTGATAGCCACCATATTCAGCTCTAGCCCCTCACTCTCCTGAATCTTTGGGATATTACTCGAATCCTCCACTGTGAAGGCTGACACAGAGTAATTATTGAGTTCCTCAGCCATTTCCTTGTTCCCCACTAATACCTCTCCAGGTATTAGTCCACTTTTGCCCTGTATATATCAAAAGAAGCTCTTACAATCTTCTTGTATATTACTGGCTAGCTGACCCTCATATTTAATCTTCTCCCTCCTTATTTCTTTTCTTGTTGCCCTCTGTTGTTCTGTGTAAGCTTCCCAACCCTCTGTGTTTCCCACTGCTCTTCGCCACATTACATGCTCTCTCTTTTCTTGTTATGCTGTCCCTGACTCCCCTGGTCAGCCTTGGCTGCCTCATCCTCCCTGTACCATGCTTCTTTTTCCTCTGCTGTGTCTCCAGAATTCCTCCTCGAATCTGCTGCCATTGTTGTCCCACTGCCTTTCCTGCTGGGCTCCTCCCCCAGTCAGTTCTACCCAGCTCCTCCCTCATGCCTCTGTAGCTGCCCTCACTCTGCTGTAATCCTGTTACCTCTGATTCTAGCTGCTCCCTCTCAAACTGCAGAGTAAATTCGATCATATTATGGTCACTGCCTCCTAAGTAGTTCCTTCACTTTCAGCTCCCTTATCACGCTTGCTTCATTGCTACAACACTAAATCCAGTATTGCCTGCTCCCCAGTGGGCTCCACCACAAGCTGCTCCAAAAAAGCCATCTCATAGATATTCCACAAATTCCTTTTCTTGTGAACCACCACCAGCCAGATTTTCCCAGCCCACCTGCATACAGGAATTCCCCGTGATCACTGTCACTTTGTCTTCCCTAGACATCTCGTCTACCTCCTGGCATATCTTGCGCCCCAGCTCCTGACTAGTCCATAACTCCAGCTGGGGCTCTTTCTAACCACTGCGGTTCCTCAATTCTACCCTCACAGATTCTACACCAGCTGACCCTACTTCGTTCCTTACTATTGATTTCATTTCATTTCTTACCGGTTGTATCAGTTATTCTGTTAAGTTTTCCAATAGAGTTAGGTTATTCCAAACTCTTTTTACAGAATCCCTAGAGTGTGGAAACAGGCCCTTTGGCCCAACAAGTCCACACCGACCCTCTGAAGAGTAACCCACTCAGACCCATTCACTTACCACTATATTTTACCTGGGACCAAGGCAATTAACCTACCCATCCCCGAACACTATGGGGCAATTTAGCACGGCTAATCCATCCTAAACTGTGCCTCTTTGGACTATGGGAGGAAATCCATGCAGACACGGGGAGAATGTGCAAACTCCACACAGACAGTTGCCAGAGGTGGGAATCGAACCCGGGTCCCTGGCTCTGTGAGCCATTGTGCCACCCCTCATTCTGTTATAATGCCCGTTTTGTCAATGCAAACGCGCTGTTATCCGAATGATGGACTGGGGACACAGTTTCTACAGCGTGAACCTTTAGAACGGGTGTTGGCTGTTACACTTTCAGCACCATTTGTAAAGTGCAATGTTTCTATAATGTGAGGTCGCATAAAAACACAACCATGGTGTTACAGAAGACCTGACTGCAACTTAAAGAGAAGTAAATTCAGGGGGAAACGGGACTGCCCTGCACTGGCGCGATGGGTCAAATGGCCACCGGCAGTAAAACACAGTGCATTTGAAGTTTGGCAGACAATCCTGCAGTGCCCCAGAGACACAAAGCTCACCTTTCACTCCCTGAGTCAAAGGCAGCTGCTGAAGGAAGTCTTCCCTGGGCCACCTACCAGTAAGAGGTTCTGGACGTGATCCGCTCCAATCTTGTCGATATTACTGACGACAGGTCCCTCGAGTACAGCTCGGATTCGCTCCCCTTCAATCTGCAGCCTCTGGATGATCAGGGTCTTTATCACCTGTTAGCGTTTTGCCAATGGCGTTTGGTTAATGGGAATGCTTGAGTTTAGACAGAGGTTTTACACAATGTGCAACATGATTAGAATCCCCTACAGTGTGGAAACAGGCCCTTCAGCCCAACAAGTCCACACTGACCCTCCGAAGAGTAACCCACCCAGACCCATTTCCCTCTGACTAATGCACCCAAAACTATGGGACAATCCAGCACGGCCAATCCACCCTAACCTGCACATCTTTGGATTGTGGGAGGAAACTGGAGCACCCGGAGGAAACCCACGTAGACACTGGGAGAACGTGCAAACTCCACACAGACAGTCACCCCGAGGGTGGGATCGAACCCGGGCCCCTGGCGCTGAGAGGCAACCACTAAGCCACCTGCCACCCCCTACAAACCTGCATCTCAGCAAGGCTCCTCTACTTTACAAACATGTGGCCTCTATCCCCTACACCCCCCAAAGTACAAAGGCAGCAGGTACATCGCAAGCTGCACCTGAGTCGCTCAGCACCCTGCCCCTGCTCGAAACCACGTCACTGCCCCCTTTGCTGGGTTGGCACGGTGGCCGAGTGGTTACCACCTGCTGCCTCTCAGTGCTGGGGACCCAGTTCGATTCCAGCTTAGCAGTGGCGGAGCACTGCAATGCCACGTCTGTCTGCACACGCGCGCTTACTGCTCCCAGCGGGCGACGACAGTAAGGTCAAGCGCAGGCCCTGAAACAAACCAGCAGTTTGTCACCACCTTCTCGAGAGTAATCAGCCACGGGGAACAACCGCGGGGCCCACACTCCCACCCCCGGAGCAAACCTTCAAGAACTTGAAATGAAAACCAGAAGTGCTGGAGAAACCCAGCAGGTCTGGTAACATCAGTGGGAAGAAAGCAGTTACCATTCCGAGACTTATCGGGAGGAGGAAACTGACATTTGAGAGCATTCAGACTGTCAGATAAGACAGAAGGGAGATTAAAAAGCAAGGCTGCGTTTTTAAATTGAAGGTTTGTACCATAAATTTAAGATAGAGTGAATGCTGTTCGAAACTGAAGCCTTTGTGTATGCGACTAGATGGCAGTCCCAGAGTGGACTGGAAAATTGAAAATACCTAACATTCGGCTACAAAACGGATACTTCGAGTTTTGGTTGCTGATTTGACAGCAATTCGAATTTAAGCAGTTTAAATTATACCCCAGGATACTAAAACCCAATCGAGTTTGAATTGATTAGTTTGTCATCATTGAACAATGAGACGATCTGATGTCGGGGATATAAAAATGCAGGCATTTCGAAAATCAGACAGAGCAACTGCCATCAACACAGACCCAAGACGTTAAGAAACACTCTCTACCAAAGGTATCTCTTCATACTCGCAGTAAAAAGATAGATGATGACCCAGGGATGATTTGGAGGTGCCGGTGTTGGACTGTGGTGGACAAAGTTAAAAATCGCATAAGACCAGGTTACAGTCCAACCAGTTTATCTGGAAGCACTAGCTTTCGGAGCGCTGCTCCTTCATCAGGTGGTTGTGAGAACTCCACAACCACCTGATGAAGGAGCGTCGCTCCGAAAGCTAGTGCTTCCAGATAAACTGGTTGGACTGTAACCTGGTGGTGTGTGATTTTTAACTTTGTATGACCCAGGGAGATCCTCAGCAGGAAGACGACAGATACTGAAGACATCCGGCTTTAAAACGAATTTAATTAAGTAATTTAATAAGTGTTTTATAGGAACAGCATGTTGTTATAGAGTTGGAGGCAGGTAACAAACTGTTAAGAAGTTGGGGGAGGAGCTTAGAGTTGTTATTTCATGTTCACTTTTAGAGTTAAAGAATAAATTGAAGTTTTTTTTAAAGAGTGGAATTTGGGACTTCTCTGTCACTCACATTCTACCAGATTATGAGGCGGGGGGAGCTGGGTTTTTCTGAGTGTTTGGTTTAATTAACAGAGGGGTTGACCGCCCTGCTGTAACAGTAGCTTCCAGCTTAAAAACGGGCTACAACGACCATTTAACATTTTGAGCTTTAGCTAACCCAGCCTCGTTGAAGTGACTCGCACAGCCTGCAGCTTTCAAAGCAACACCCTTTCCAGAGCACCGACTGGAAGAGACTGACGTGGGGAAGTGCGGAGTGCCAGGGTTTCACTGGCCAGATATATCAGGGGCTCGGGGGGGTGGGAGGGGGAGCGGCGTTCAAATACTCACATCGTGGCCGAGCTCAGCCAATCCTGCGATGCAGCCGTACCTGGTCGTCCAGGGGGTCTTGTCATCCAGCCAACTCTGAAACAGTAACCAAGAGAGAGACTGCGTCACACGGGCAGCTCCCAGTGACAACTCTCTGGCCCTGGCTCGGTGCACACCAGCTTCCGTTTAACTTCTCGAGCTGCGCCCTGACCCAGGGCAATTTCTCCATTCCCATCTTGCTTTAGAGATCACTACCTCGTGAACCCTTTCCAGATGCTACAAACTCTCAGCTCCCCCCCCCCACCAGGCTCCTGCAACCCTGCCCACTTTCTTTGCATTCTTATACCTGCCAGACACATTCCCCCGTTCCATCACTGGTAGCCAGCTCCCTTCAAGTTGTCTGAACCCTCACCTCCAACCCCCCCCCCTCCAAGACACCCGCAGACTCCTCTGTCTGTCCCCGACCCATAGTAACGGCATGTCTGTTTGAGAACCCGCTCCATGGGGGGAGGGGTGTAGAGGGAACCCTCTCACTGATGGCCACGGGGCCGGCCTTACCTTGGTGAAGGTTTTGGTGATACGCGACTGGATGTTATTGGTGGTGGTGCTGAAGTTCTTGCAGATCTGTGCCATGAGGCGGGCGGCAAAGTCCCGGAGTGCCCAGTGGTTGTCCACATCCGGGCGGAGGCAGAGTTGGCGGCTGACGATGCAGGTCACCACCGCGGGGCCCCTCCCGCCCCGACGTGCCCAGCGCCTCCTTTACCCCGGTGACACATCCAGCTCTCTCCCATGGAACACCTCCCTGTCACTCCCACCCCATCTCTGCAGCTTCCTACCACCCTCCGGTCTTTTCCTTCTTTTCAAAGTTCAGTAACAGGACGTGGGCATTTATTGCTGGCTTCAGGCTGGAGTCACGTGTAGGTCAGACTGGGTAAGGACGGCGGTTTCCTTCTCGGAAGGATGTTAGTGACCCAGAGGGTTATTTCCAGGGACTGATGATGGTCATTGCTGTTCTCTTTATTTCAGATTGTGGGGCAGGAATTCCAAGGGGTCCCCACGACATGGCCTGGGCCTAACTGGGCTGTGGCAATGACACTGAGCCATCATCTCCCTCCCTCTCCCCATCTCTGATCCCAGTCTCCTGCACCATTCCCCACCTGGTCCCAGCTTCCCCCACACATCTCCCACCCCCAGTTTTAACTCCCGCACCGGTGACTGGCTGCACTGGCAGCTAACCGGGGGCCCAGATCTTTCTCCTCAAACCCTCTCCGCCCTCCCTCACGACGCTCTGTTAAAAACCCCACCCTGGGTGAGCCACCATCCTGCTGCCGCCTCCTAGTGGCCCCCTCCTCACTCTGCGGGGTGTTACATGCTGACAAAACATCGCTGGAGCACCCTGCGACGACTTGCCCATGCCAAAGGGCGCTACAGAAATGTAGCGGCTGATGAGAGCCACACCACTGGGCGCTGTGTAGTTATGTTTCCCCATGTTGCCAGTGGGACCCTCTTCAAGAGCTGAAGCGCTTCACTGGCGACAAGGGACTTGGCTGGCGATGGTGAAAGGCGCTACAGAAATGCCGGCCCCCTCTCGGGAGCGGGAAAAACTCAACACCACTCACGTATTTCTCCAGGTACAGGGTAGGATTGTCCATCAGTGCCTTCACCATCCGCATCAGGTAGATCAGCAAGGCCAGGTTGTTCTGTACCACGTTCACACGCACCTGAGCAGCAGGAACACACACAGACTGAGAGTGACCCAGTTTATACGCGTCTGCGTCAGGAAAGCTCCAAACAGGCTGGGGAAAGACATTGCTACTGAATTCCCATGGAATTCCTTCACGACTGCGTTATATTGACGACTCCTAGTTCTGGTCTCACTCTTAGGCAGAAATACCTTTACCCGAGATAAACTGCTTTCTTGTGATATAGATACACATTTAGATGGACTCTGCTCCATCGTTCAGAACAGGACAGTAGGAGGTTGGGGGGGTGGAAAAGAGAACAGAACAGTCGGGGGGGGGTCTTGGTGACAGTACAAGAGGAAATGGTTTCTCCTCTACCTCAGCGTCATTTTCCTGCACTGTTCCTCATATCACTCCATACCTTTCAAACTGTGACACGGCGGCTCAGTGGTTAGCACGGCTGCCTCACAGCGCCAGGGACCCAGGTTCGATTCCCACACTCGGGCGACAGTCTGTGTGCAGTTTGCACATTCTCCCCGTGTCTGCGTGGGATTCCTCCGGGTGCTCCGGTTTCCTCCCACAGTCCAAAAGGTGTGCAGGTTAGGGTGGATGGGCCGTGCTAAATTGTCCCATAGTGCCCAGGGATGTGCAGGTTAGGGTGGATTGGCCGTGCTAAATTGCCCCATAGTCCCCAGGGAGGTGCAGGTTAGGGTGGATTGACCGCGGTACGTTGTCCCATAGTCCCCAGGGATGTGCAGGTTAGGGTGGATTGGCCGTGCTAAATTGTCCCATAGTGTCCAGGGATGTGCAGGTTAGGGTGGATTAGTCAGTAGTAAATGTATAATGTTAGGGTAGGGAACGGGTCTGGGTGGGTTACTATTTGGAGGGTCGGTGTGATCTTGTTGGGCGAATTGGCCTGTTTCCACACTGCAGAGATTTTATTTTTTAAAATCTCAATGACCCACCCCTCATCTCGAGACTGCCCCTCCCACTCCCTCCGTGCTCGGCCACATACCAAACAGAGAGAAATGTCCTTTCTACATGTACGCTGCTGAGCCCTGGGTTACAATATGTACGAGGTCACTCAGATAACTGGAGTTAGGGGACAGACAGAGAGAGAGAGACATGTAGAGCGAGAGAGAGAGACATGTAGAGCGAGAGAGAGAGACATGTAGAGCGAGAGAGAGAGACATGTAGAGCGAGAGAGAGAGACATGTAGAGCGAGAGAGAGAGACATGTAGAGCGAGAGAGAGAGACATGTAGAGCGAGAGAGAGAGACATGTAGAGCGAGAGAGAGAGACATGTAGAGCGAGAGAGAGAGACATGTAGAGCGAGAGAGAGAGACATGTAGAGCGAGAGAGAGAGACATGTAGAGCGAGAGAGAGAGACATGTAGAGCGAGAGAGAGAGACATGTAGAGCGAGAGAGACATGTAGAGCGAGAGAGAGAGACATGTAGAGCGAGAGAGAGAGACATGTAGAGCGAGAGAGAGAGACATGTAGAGCGAGAGAGAGAGACATGTAGAGCGAGAGAGAGAGACATGTAGAGCGAGAGAGAGAGACATGTAGAGCGAGAGAGAGAGACATGTAGAGCGAGAGAGAGAGACATGTAGAGCGAGAGAGAGAGACATGTAGAGCGAGAGAGAGAGACATGTAGAGCGAGAGAGAGAGACATGTAGAGCGAGAGAGACATGTAGAGCGAGAGAGAGAGACATGTAGAGCGAGAGAGAGAGACATGTAGAGCGAGAGAGAGAGACATGTAGAGCGAGAGAGAGAGACATGTAGAGCGAGAGAGAGAGACATGTAGAGCGAGAGAGAGAGACATGTAGAGCGAGAGAGAGAGACATGTAGAGCGAGAGAGAGAGACATGTAGAGCGAGAGAGAGAGACATGTAGAGCGAGAGAGAGAGACATGTAGAGCGAGAGAGAGAGACATGTAGAGCGAGAGAGACATGTAGAGCGAGAGAGAGAGACATGTAGAGCGAGAGAGAGAGACATGTAGAGCGAGAGAGAGAGACATGTAGAGCGAGAGAGAGAGACATGTAGAGCGAGAGAGAGAGACATGTAGAGCGAGAGAGAGAGACATGTAGAGCGAGAGAGAGAGACATGTAGAGCGAGAGAGAGAGACATGTAGAGCGAGAGAGAGAGACATGTAGAGCGAGAGAGAGAGACATGTAGAGCGAGAGAGAGAGACATGTAGAGCGAGAGAGACATGTAGAGCGAGAGAGAGAGACATGTAGAGCGAGAGAGAGAGACATGTAGAGCGAGAGAGAGAGACATGTAGAGCGAGAGAGAGAGACATGTAGAGCGAGAGAGAGAGACATGTAGAGCGAGAGAGAGAGACATGTAGAGCGAGAGAGAGAGACATGTAGAGCGAGAGAGAGAGACATGTAGAGCGAGAGAGAGAGACATGTAGAGCGAGAGAGAGAGACATGTAGAGCGAGAGAGAGAGACATGTAGAGCGAGAGAGACATGTAGAGCGAGAGAGAGAGACATGTAGAGCGAGAGAGAGAGACATGTAGAGCGAGAGAGAGAGACATGTAGAGCGAGAGAGAGAGACATGTAGAGCGAGAGAGAGAGACATGTAGAGCGAGAGAGAGAGACATGTAGAGCGAGAGAGAGAGACATGTAGAGCGAGAGAGAGAGACATGTAGAGCGAGAGAGAGAGACATGTAGAGCGAGAGAGAGAGACATGTAGAGCGAGAGAGAGAGACATGTAGAGCGAGAGAGACATGTAGAGCGAGAGAGAGAGACATGTAGAGCGAGAGAGAGAGACATGTAGAGCGAGAGAGAGAGACATGTAGAGCGAGAGAGAGAGACATGTAGAGCGAGAGAGAGAGACATGTAGAGCGAGAGAGAGAGACATGTAGAGCGAGAGAGAGAGACATGTAGAGCGAGAGAGAGAGACATGTAGAGCGAGAGAGAGAGACATGTAGAGCGAGAGAGAGAGACATGTAGAGCGAGAGAGAGAGACATGTAGAGCGAGAGAGACATGTAGAGCGAGAGAGAGAGACATGTAGAGCGAGAGAGAGAGACATGTAGAGCGAGAGAGAGAGACATGTAGAGCGAGAGAGAGAGACATGTAGAGCGAGAGAGAGAGACATGTAGAGCGAGAGAGAGAGACATGTAGAGCGAGAGAGAGAGACATGTAGAGCGAGAGAGAGAGACATGTAGAGCGAGAGAGAGAGACATGTAGAGCGAGAGAGAGAGACATGTAGAGCGAGAGAGAGAGACATGTAGAGCGAGAGAGACATGTAGAGCGAGAGAGAGAGACATGTAGAGCGAGAGAGAGAGACATGTAGAGCGAGAGAGAGAGACATGTAGAGCGAGAGAGAGAGACATGTAGAGCGAGAGAGAGAGACATGTAGAGCGAGAGAGAGAGACATGTAGAGCGAGAGAGAGAGACATGTAGAGCGAGAGAGAGAGACATGTAGAGCGAGAGAGAGAGACATGTAGAGCGAGAGAGAGAGACATGTAGAGCGAGAGAGAGAGACATGTAGAGCGAGAGAGACATGTAGAGCGAGAGAGAGAGACATGTAGAGCGAGAGAGAGAGACATGTAGAGCGAGAGAGAGAGACATGTAGAGCGAGAGAGAGAGACATGTAGAGCGAGAGAGAGAGACATGTAGAGCGAGAGAGAGAGACATGTAGAGCGAGAGAGAGAGACATGTAGAGCGAGAGAGAGAGACATGTAGAGCGAGAGAGAGAGACATGTAGAGCGAGAGAGAGAGACATGTAGAGCGAGAGAGAGAGACATGTAGAGCGAGAGAGACATGTAGAGCGAGAGAGAGAGACATGTAGAGCGAGAGAGAGAGACATGTAGAGCGAGAGAGAGAGACATGTAGAGCGAGAGAGAGAGACATGTAGAGCGAGAGAGAGAGACATGTAGAGCGAGAGAGAGAGACATGTAGAGCGAGAGAGAGAGACATGTAGAGCGAGAGAGAGAGACATGTAGAGCGAGAGAGAGAGACATGTAGAGCGAGAGAGAGAGACATGTAGAGCGAGAGAGAGAGACATGTAGAGCGAGAGAGACATGTAGAGCGAGAGAGAGAGACATGTAGAGCGAGAGAGAGAGACATGTAGAGCGAGAGAGAGAGACATGTAGAGCGAGAGAGAGAGACATGTAGAGCGAGAGAGAGAGACATGTAGAGCGAGAGAGAGAGACATGTAGAGCGAGAGAGAGAGACATGTAGAGCGAGAGAGAGAGACATGTAGAGCGAGAGAGAGAGACATGTAGAGCGAGAGAGAGAGACATGTAGAGCGAGAGAGAGAGACATGTAGAGCGAGGAGAGGGAGACAGACACAGAGAGAGGGAGACAGACACAGAGAGAGGGAGACAGACACAGAGAGAGGGAGACAGACACACAGAGAGCATATAGAGAACAATGTTA
>NC_057757.1:2821442-2826711 GCF_004010195.1 Chiloscyllium plagiosum
AATTTAGCATGGCCAATCCACCCTAACCTGCACATCCCTGGGCACTATGGGACAATTTAGCATGGCCAATCCACCCTAACCTGCACATCCCTGGGCACTATGGGACAATTTAGCACGGCCAATCCACCCTAACCTGCACATCACTGGGCACTATGGGACAATTTAGCACGGCCTATCCACCCTCACCTGTAGATCATTGGATTGTAGGAGCAAACCCAGGCAGACAGTTACCTGAGGCTGGAATCGAACCCGGGTCCCTGGTGCTGTGAGGCAGCAGTGCTAACCACTGAGCCACCTTTCGTTTTGCCTCTGTCCTGTCTTCTGAAGTCACTCAAATTTCACCTTATTATATTCTTGTCACCAAGTACCTCACTCTTTGAGATTCAGACAGTGGATATCATTACAGGTATTTGACAAGGCATCTCAGATGAGACAGTTCTGCTGAAGGAACCTTACTCTATGATGTAGGTTTTTTTCAGCCACGCTTGCTTCCATTATCCCCCAAAAATCAGAAACTGTGTTGGGTTTACATCGTGCTGAAGAACCCAGCAAACATTACAACTTGTTATTATAGACAAACGTTACATTCAGGGGTACATCAGCGTCATTAAGCTACCAGAAGGTAGCAAGCTTCCAGTAGAGTGGCACGCTTCAAGTGACCCAGGTTCTGATGGCATCTGAGCATCTTCAGGTCACATACAGAGAGTGTGTTAAAGTGTGGTCTTGTGCCCCATTCCCAGCTCACACCGCACCAAACTTAACATCAACTTGGTAGCAGCAGTGGGGAGGAGATGGTTTTGTGGTATTATCACTGGATTGTTGACCGAGATGAGTGAGTGCATTTTAAAATGTCGGGAAGGGATACATACTAACAGGTTTGAGATGCGCTTGAACATCCCACACGTTTCAACGCAAACACGCTGGATTTAATTCACCAAAGGTCAAATCGTTTGACAGGAACTTGGAACATAACAGGGGTCGACAGGTTCGAGTCCAGAATCCCATTACAGGGGCGGGAATGCTCTCGGGTTACACCTTCCTTGGGGCAGTAATGTTTGCGAGTGACCTCACACACAAATAAAACAAGATGGGGCTCTTCGGAAACCGGTGTGCGTGGAGATGTCGAGCAGTGGGATGGAGCGCCTTGATGGAAATCACGGGGTGAACAAACTGATTGTTGTGGCTGACTGAGCAAGATCACTGAAGCTACAGTCATCAGGAGATGACATGGGCGAGCATATTATTAACATTTCAAATCCTCTTCTTTCTGCAGGGATGACAGGCTTAAGCTTCTTTTTAAATGATTTCAGAACCCACACAAAAAAGATATTGAGGAATGAGAAAACTACATTGACACACCAAATTAATTAATTGCAAGTCAGCCTCAGAATTCAGGCATTGTATTGAAAGTCAAAGAGCAGAAAGGTACAGGCGCTTCCTCTACAATTATGAAATGGGACTGAAAGAAAGACAAATTGAACTATAAAGGTAGTATTGCACCCGCTGCCGAGCCTGCAGTGATAATGGTAGAGCTTTCAATCTGAACTGTTTAAGATTATGTGTGTATCATCGGATTAACTCTTGAGTGGTCAGAGTTGACTGTGTGTCTGTGTCTACACACACGTGTGTCCATGTTGTATCTCTGTGCCTGTGTGGGTGTCTGTGCACATGTATGTCTATATCGGCTTGTCCGTGTGTGAATGTCTGCATCAGTGGTGTGCCTGTGTGTGTATCTCTCTGTCTGTGTGCATGTCTCTGTGGGTTTTTTTCATGCACTCACAGGACAGGGGTGTCACTGGCTGGGCCCAGTATTTATGGCCCCGTCCCTAATTGCCCCCTTGAGAAGGTGGGGGTGAGCTGCCATCTTGAACCGCTACAGTCCACGTGCTGTGGGTTGACCCACAATGCCCTGAGGGAGGGAATTCCAGGATTTTGACCCAGTGACACTGAAGGAACGGCGATATATTTCCCAGTCAGGATGGTGAGGGGCTTGGAGGAGAACTTGCAGGGGGTGGTGTTCCCATGTATCTGCTGCCCTTGTCCTTCTAGATGGAAGTGGTGGTGGGTTTGGAAGGTGCTGTCTGAGGACCTTTGGTGAGTTTCTGCAGCGCATCTTGTAGATGGTACATACTGCCGTTACACATTGAGATGCCCCACCCAGGGTACATTCTGTGACCTTGCCACCCTCAGAGTGTGTGAGAGTGTGTTTGTGTGCGTGTGTGAGCGAGTGTGACTGTGTGCGCGTGTCTCCGTAAGTGTGTGGGGTGGGATTGCTCACATGCTTGTGTGTGGTTGTCTCTACATGACTGTGTGCATGCATCTGTGTGTGTTTGTGAGTGTGAGAGTCTGTGTGTGTGTGTCTCCGTAAGTGTGTGGGGTGGGATTGCTCACATGTTTGTGTGTGGTTGTCTCTACATGTCATTGACAGAATTCTAGATTGTGAAGGGAGCAAGAGAGAGAGATGGGGATAGTATGTGAATACGCCACTGAGGCCAAGTTTCGGAATGTTTGAGCAGGCTCGAGGGGGCAGGCTCCAACCCTATTTTCCAATGTACCCTTCCCAAACCCGTGCGCTGCTCTCTCCTCCTCGTCATATCCAAACCCCACTGTCCTTCATGCTGTTTGCGGATCGAGAAGCCTTAAAATTGGGAGGGAGCAGCGGAAACAGAAAACCAGAGTGGATGGGGCCTAATAAAAAGTCCAAAGACATTTCAGAAAAGCAGACAGTGCGAATGGAGCTGAAAACCTTTCTGCCTGTCTCCCTGGCAGCTGGAAGTCACACTGGGACAGCAGCACTGCTCTGATGTACACCCACTGCAATAGAACAAAGTCAGGGCACTCAAACATTCTCACTCTCCCTTCCCCTTCAGCCCACAAAAGTTGCAACGCCTCTGTACCAGCAATGGAAGGCAGCTGCTGAAAAAGGTGAGAGGGTGGCCCTTTCAAAAGGGTAGGAATAGTTCCTGTGGCCGACTTCAATGATGTCAGCTCAAGGTGAGTCTTTGAAGAGAGAGAGAGAGAGAGGGAAAAATGATTAATTATCAGCCAGATAATTTATTTTCAGAAACAGCAGAATGTGACCTCCCCTATTGCTACGGTGGCTAAACTATGCAAATAACAGTATGGGCATTCTCATTTCAATTCATGAGAAAACAGCCACTTAAGTAAATATTAATGTATTCAACACAAATTGGAAACCATTATTACTGAAGGACTGATTCAGAACACCGTCCGTCACACAATGAAACATGGGTGACACCATCAATGCTGTTCAGCCTATCACTTTCTCTTTAGCTTCTGCAGCAGCCACTCAGCTGGTCTCACTCCCCTGTGAATGATCAACACTTACCATCAGATAATGAACCTCCCTCCCCCTACACTCTCAGACAGTACATTCCAGACCCTAACCCCTCGAGTCAACCTGCCTCCTCCCCCACACTCTCAGACAGTACATTGCAGACCCTAACCCCTCCAGTGAACCTGCCTCCCCCCCACACTCTCAGGCAGTACATTCCAGACCCTAACCCCTTGCTGTGAGAAAAAGATTTTGTTCATGTTGTCATTGCTTTTGTTGTGAAACACCTTCAATGCATGTCCTCCAGGGAAGGTTCTTGTTCATTGTATCAATGAGAACCCAGTCAGATCAGCTTCACTCAATAGACCAGCCTTAATGCTGGAGTATGGACACTCAATGCCGGGCCATATAGGAGGAAGAATCCATGGGCAGAATAGAATAAAGAGACCTTGGAGTGCAGGTTCATAGCTCCTTGACCGTGGAGTCGCAGGTAGATAGGATAGTGAAGGAGGCGTTTGGTATACTTTCCTTTATTGGTCAGGGTATTGAGTACAGGAGTTGGGAGGTCATGTTGCGGCTGTACAGGACATTGGTTAGGCCACTGTTGGAATATTGCGTGCAATTCTGGTCTCCTTCCTATCGGAAAATGTTGTGAAACTTGAAAGGGTTCAGACAAGATTTACAAGGATGTTGCCAGGGTTGGAGGATTTGAGCTATAGGGACAGGCTGAACAGGCTGGGGCTGTTTTCCCTGGAGCGTCGGAGGCTGAGGGGTGACCTTATAGAGGTTTATAAAATCATGAGGGGCATAGATAGAGTAAATAGGCAAAGTCTCTTCCCTGGGGTGGGGGGAGTCCAGAACTAGGTTTAAGGTGAGAGGGAAAAGATATAAAAGGGACCTGAGGGGTAACGTTTTCACGTAAAGGGTGATACATGGATGGAATGAGCTGCCAGAGGAAGTGGTGGAGGCTGGTACAATTACAACATTTAAAGGCATTTGGATGGGTATATGAATAGGAAAGGGTTTGGAGGGACATGGGCCAAGTGCTGGCAAATGGAACTAGATTAATTTAGGATATCTGGTCGGCATGGACGGGTTGGATCGAAGGGTCTGTTTCCGTGCTGTACAGCTCTACGACTCCATGACTCAACTCTCTGGCAGTTTTGATTCCACTCACATTCCCACATCCATGCTGCCAGTCTCGTTTTCTTTTCAAACCACAAGTTTCAAATGTGCAGACAGGTCTTTGTGTGGCACTTGACCAAATACCTTCTGGGAATCCATGTGCACCAGCCATTACCTCAGCGGTAAACTCAATTTATTAAAATCCAAGCTGTCTTTAGCTGGCTTAACTAATCGGCATTAGTGCAATAATCAATCTCAACAGGTTCCCCCAACCGCGGTGAACCTGATTAACCTGCAATCGCTGCATTTATCTTCACTGTTGTTTATTTCTGGAATAAAGCTGTAGCACTTCATAATTCTCCAGTCCTCTGGTATCTGAGGACACCTGGAAGATTCTGAGTCCATAGTTTCCATCCTAACTTCCTTCAGTATCTTTGGATGTATTTGATGTAGTCCTGGGACTTTATCAACATCGCCAGCCTATCAAATACCTCCTCTTTATTAATTCTCGGTCCTTCTGGCATCTGAATGATCTCGTCTTTCACTGCCTCTTTGGCAGAACCTATTCCTTCGGAAAGACAAATGAAAATGACTTATTCTGTGCCCTCCTCTCTGTGTGCAAATCCTCTCCTTCGTTACTGATCAGTCCTATTCTGTCTTTTGCCATCAGTTTACTATTTATTTGCCTATTGGTGACTTTTGGATGGCCTTGGATGTTTGGATGGCCTTGGATGACCACTCCCTCCATGACTCCCTCGTCAGGTCCACACCCCCTCACCAACCCAACCTCCACTCCCGGCACCTTCCCCTGCAACCGCAAGAAATGCAAAACCTGCGCCCACACCTCCC
>NC_057757.1:2826997-2838040 GCF_004010195.1 Chiloscyllium plagiosum
CACCGCCTTCCTAACCTGCAATCTTCTTCCTGACCTCTCCGCCCCCACCCCACTCCGGCCTATCACCCTCACCTTGACCTCCTTCCACCTATCGCATTTCCGATGCCCCTCCCCCAAGTCCCTCCTCCCTACCTTTTATCTTAGCCTGCTGGGCACACTTTCCTCATTCCTGAAGAAGGGCTTATGCCCGAAACGTCGATTCTCCTGTTCCCTGGATACTGCCTGACCTGCTGCGCTGTTCCAGCAACACATTTTCAGCTCTGATCTCCAGCATCTGCAGCCCTCACTTTCCCCTTGGATGTTTTCTGCCAGGCTCCACTCACACTCTCTCTTGTGTCTCTCATTTAATTTCCTGCTTCTCTCCTGAACGTCCGATATTCAGGCAGGTTCTCACTTGCGTTGTCCACTTGAGATCAGTCACAAGTGTCCATCACCCTGGAATGGCTTAATGCTTCATCCAAGAGGTGGGCACCTTCGACAATGCAAGCAGTCTGTCCGTGCTGCCTCACGTGGAGTTCAGTGCTTGAGTTTCTGCACTGAAGGCCCCAAACGTCTGCCTCAGAGGTACAAAGAAACGCCCATTCCTGATGAAGGACTTTTGCCCAAAATGTCGACTCTCCTGCTCCTCGGATGCTGCCTGACCGGCTGTGCTTTTCCAGCACCACACGTTTTGACTCTGATCTTCAGTCCTCGCTTTCTCCCACAAAAAATAGCCCAATAACAATGAAGGTGTAACTGATGACGTGACCCATCAGTTGAGTTTTGTCAAATGACAAAGGGTCGCTTCATTTCTCGTCGCTCGCCCCAGGTTACTGTCTGTAGCAGTATATGTAGGTGTGCCACACCACACCTGGGCTGACGACCCCAAACTGGTAACTCTTTACAGGCCCAGGATTATTTGGTAAGTGTCATCCTGTTGCTGCCTTTTGCAGTCAGAAAGGTCATGTACGCACATTGGGCCTGCATCTGTTCTCAGGGCAGTGCCTTGACCAATCAGCGTGGTTCAAAACGCAAGCAAATCTTGGCTGTGAACTGTCAGTTGTCATTCACTGGTGCATTCGCCTTGGTAATGTCTCCACCAGTGTCCACCTGCCCATCAACCTCCCCTACAATATAAATGTTGATTTGCCTTTACTCTGGGTTATCCTTGCAAAATGTCTGAACAACTGCAAGATCTGAAGCTTTGACAAAATGTGTCTTTCCTCAGCAATATTCAAAAGCAGAGTTAGATTAGATGACTTACAGTGTGGAAACAGGCCCTTCAACCCAACATGACCCTCCAAAGAGCTGCCCATCCAGACCCCTAACACTACGGGCAACTCAGTATGGCCAATTCACCCGACCTGCACAGCTTTGGACTGTGGGAGGAAACCCACGCAGACGCAGGGAGAACGTGCAAACTCCACACAGACAGTCACCTGAGGTGGGAATCGAGCCCGGGTCCCTGGCGCTGTGAGGTAGCAGTGCTAACCACTGAGCTACCGTGCCAGCCCCAAAGGCCTAGTGCTGTGACTGCTCCAGAGCCGTCCACATTTCAAGACTCCATAAAACTTACAGCAGAGGCAGTGTTGCAGCACTAAAACAACTTTTCACCCTGCCCTGTTTCCTCAGCGGAAAACCAGGCCACAATTCGTGAATGAGGATCGAATAAGACAGCTGGCACAAATCCTCAATTTCATGGACAGTCAGAGCAGCACAGTCATGACTCATGAAGCAAGAGTGGGGGGGGGGGATAAGCGATCACAACGGAATGAGAGAGGCCGCACATAGTTTGCACATCATTCAGGAATAACAGCAAGGAGTTGATCATGCTTGAGCCCTGAAGAGAGACCCAGAGTGCAGGTTAGGGTGGGTTGGCCACGCTAAATTGTCCCATAGTGTCCAAGGATGTGCAGGTTAGGGTGGGTTGGCCATGCTAAATTGTCCCATAGTGTCCAGGGAGGTGCAGGTTAGGGTGGATTGGCCGTGCTAAATTGTCCCATAGTGGCCAGGGTTGTGTAGGTTAGGGTGGATTGGCCGTGCTAAATTGTCCCATAGTGCCCAGGGATGTGCAGGTTAGGGTGGATTGGCCAAGCTAAATTGTCCCTTAGTCCCCAGGGATGTGCAGGTTAGGGTGGATTGGCCATGATAAATTGCACGATAGTGCCCAGTGATGTGCAGGTTAGGGTGGATTGGCTATGCTAAATAGTCCCACTGTGCCCAGGGATGTGTAGTTTAGGGTGGATTGGCCGTGCTAAATTGTCCCACAGTGCCCAGGGATGTGCAGGTTAGGGTGGATTGGCCATGCTAAATTTTCCCACAGTGCCCAGAGATGTGCAGTTTAGCGTGGATTGGCCATGCTAAATTGTCCCATAGTGCTCAGGGATGTGCAGGTGAGGGTGGATTGGCAATGCTAAATTGCCCCATAGTGCCCAGGGACGTGCAGGTTAGGGTGGATTGGCCATGCTAAATTGTCCCATCGTGCCCAGGGATGTGCAGGTTAGGGTGGATTGGCCATGCTAATTTGTCCCATAGAGTCCAGAGATGTGCAGCTTAGGGTGGATTGGCCATGCTAAATTGTCCCATAGTGCCCAGGGATGTGCAGGTTAGGGTGGATTGGCCGTGCTAAATTGTCCCAGAGTGTCCAGGGATGTGCAGGTTAGGGTGGATTGGCCGTGCTAAATTGTCCCATAGTGCCCAGGGATAGGCAGGTTTGGGTGTATTCGCCATGCTAAATTGTCCCATAGTGTCCAGAGATGTGCAGGTTAGGGTGGGATTGGCCATGCTAAATTGTCCCATCATGTCCAGTGATGTGCAGGTTAGGGTGGATTGGCCATGCTAAATTGTCCCATAGTGTCCAGAGATGTGCAGGTTCGCGTGGGATTGGCCATGCTAAATTGTCCCATCGTGTCCAGAGTTGTGCAGGTTAGGGTGGGATTGGCCATGCAAAATTGTCCCATAGTTTCCAGATATGTGCAGGTTTGGGTGGGATTGGCAATGCTAAATTGTCCCATTGTGTCCAGAGATGTGCAGGTTAGGGTGGGATTCGCCATGCGAAATTGTCCCAAAGAGTCCAGGGATGTGCAGGTTAGGGTGGGATTGGCCATTATAAATTGTCCCATAGTGCCCAGGGATGTGCAGTTTAGGGTGGGATTGGCCATGCTAAATTGTCCCATCGTGCCCAGGGATGTGCAGGTTAGGTTGGGATTGGCCATGCTAAATTGTCCCATCGTGCCCAGGGATGTGCAGGTGAGGGTGGATTGGCCGTGCTAAATTGTCCTGTTGTTTTCAGGGATGTGCAGGTTAGGGTGGGTTGGCCATGCTAAATTGTCCCATAGTGTCCAGGGATGTGCAGGTTCGGGTGGATTGGCCGTGCTAAATTGTCCCATAGTGGCTAGGGTTGTGTAGGTTAGGGTGGATTGGCCGTGCTAAATTGTCCCATAGTGCCCAGGGATGTGCAGGTTAGGGTGGATTGGCCATGCTAAATTGTCCCATAGTGCCCAGGGATGTGCAGGTTAGGGTGGATTGGCCATGCTAAATTGTCCCATAGAGCCTAGGGATGTGCAGGTTAGGGTGGATTGGTCATGCTAAATTGTCCCATAGTGCCCAGAGATGTGCAGGTTAGGGTGGATTGGCCATGTTGAATTGTCCCATAGTGCCCAGGATGTGCAGGTTAGGGTGGATTGGCCATGCTAATTTGTCCCATAGTGCCCAGGGATGTGCAGGTTAGGATGGATTGGCCATGCTAAATTGTCCCAATCGTGCCCAGGGATGTGCAGGTTAGGGTGGATTGGCCATAGGAAATGGAGGGTTACAGGGAGCGGGTAGGTTTGGGTGGGATTCTTTTTGGAGTGTCAATGTGCTGAATGGCCACATTTTGTAAGGATTCTATGTCGTGCCATGAGAAATGAATACGTTACTGATGAGGTGCCTCTGACATCCGTTGAGCCTGGACCAATTTCAGGAGAGCAGGGCAAAACAGACAGAGTGATTTGTGTGGCAAAGACCTGAGAAACATTGTGCTGGAGAGCTGTATTTAGTGTGATTCACATGGCTCTGATAATAAACAGCTTATGTGCATCATTCTCTGAGGGTGGCCAGGTAAGTTGAAACACTTGTCAAGAAATTCTGTGGGATCCTTGGGTTTATAAATAGTGCCATCGAGAATAAAAGCAACAAAGTGATGCTACACCTCTACAAATCATTGGTCAGACCACATTTGGAGCATTGTGTTCAGTTCTGGGCACTTTATTTAAGGAAAGATGTTAAAGCCCGGGAGGGATGTCAAAACAGAATGATACCTAGCATGAAGGACTTTAGGGTGGCACAGTGGTTGACACTGCTGCCTCACAGCACCAAGATCCCAGGTTCGATCCTCGCCTCGGATGACTGTCTGTGTAGAGTTTGCACATTCTCCCCGTGTCTGCGTGGGTTTCCTCCGGGTGCAGGTCAGGGTGAATCGGCCATGTTAAATTGCCCGTAGTGTTGGGTACATTAGTCAGAGGGAAGTGGGTCTGGGTGGGTTACTCTTTGGAGGGTCGGTGTGGACTGGTTGGGCCTGTATATAATCTAACGTTAACTACAAAGATGGATCAGGGAAATTGAGCTTAATCTCCTTGGCGGATCTTATAACAGGTTTTCAAAATTATGAACAATTTTGACAGGGGTGAAGAAAGATTTTCTGCTTCCACAAGTTGGCATGTCAGTAACTTGGGGGGTGGGGGGGGGGTCACAGTTTCAGGATTGCTAGCAAGAAAGCTAGGAGTGAGAACAGGAGAAACTACTTTCCAGAGCATTGTTAGGATTTGGAATGTGTTGCCTGGGAGAATGGTAGTGGGGAACTCCAAATGAGTTTTCAATAGAGAATATATATTTGAAAGGGATGAAGTACGAGGGTTAGGCAGATAGGGTTGGAGATGGGGAAGAACTGGGGAACTCTCTCAGGAGTCAGTACAGACAAGACAGTGCAGACACAATATACAGTAGATTACACGACACTATCTGTACTGTAAAACTCTATGATTTTACCATTCTACTACTCCGAAGAGAGAGAGCCTGATTCTAAGTTAGGGATGTTGTATGTGCATTTTGCCTTTAAGACTGAAGGTGATAGAGACACAATGTTCTAACTCTGCCTGGTTCGAGTGTACCAGCTCCACAGACAGGAACCAGTTTTGGAGAGCCATATCAGAGTGGCAGCTGTTTTCCCCTCTCTCCAGACAGTGCCAGACCTGCTGAGTTTCTCCAGCATTCACACAGAAACGAGCTGCACTGCTATGATGCCTGTTGTCTTTAAGAAACTAAGCCAGTGAGTTGGTCAGTCCCCTGGTGGGTGATTGATTATCAAACCGATAACATGCGATAACGGGCAATTGCATGCAATGGGAAAGTGACCTCAAAGGGTACACTAGAGTCATGGAGGTGTACAGCACGGAAACAGACCCTTCGATCCAACCCGTCCATGCTGACCTGCTATCCTAAATTAATCTAGTTCCATTTGCCAGCACTTGGCCCATATCCCTCCAAACCCTTCCTATTCATATACCCATCTGGATGCCTTTTAAATGTTATAATTGTACCAGCCTCCACCACTTCCTCTGGCAGCTCATTCCACACACGTACCACCCTCTGTGTGAAAAAGTTGCCCCTCAGGTCCCTTTTAAATCTTTCCCCTCTCACCCTAAACCTATGCCCCTCTAGTTCTGGACTCCCCCACCCTGGTGAAAAAAAACCTTGTCTATTTACCCTATCCAGACCCTTCATAATTTTGTAAACCTCTATAAGGTCACCCCTCAGCCTCCGACGCTCCAGGGAAAACAGCCCCCAGCCTGTTCAGCCTCTCCCTGTAGCTCAAACCCTCCAACCCTGGCAACATCCTCGTAACTCTTTTCTGCACCCTTTCAAATTTCACAACATCCTTCCTACAGGGGGGAAGCCAGAACATATAGAGCATAGAACAATACAGTACAGTAAAGGCCCTTCGGCCCCTTGATGCTGTGCTGACCTTTTCTCCTACTCTAACCTACATACCCTTTACTGTACTATCTTCCATGTGCCTGTCCAAGAGCGGTTTAATTGCACCCAAGAATTGCACACAATATTGCAACTGTGGCTTACCCTACCCAATGTCCTGTACAGCAGCAACATGACCTCCCAACTCCTCTACTTGATAGGCCAATAAAGGAAAGCATACCAAATGCTTTCTTCACTATCCTATCTACCTGCAACTCCACTTTCAAGGAGCTATGAACCTCCACCCCAAGGTCTCTTTGTTTGCCCCAGAGCTGTGATAGGACTGCAGCAATGATTACTCCAGAGCTGTCTCAAATGGATGCTTAATTCCCGTGCACAAACTCCATTGCTGCCAAGAGACAGAGTGCCAGAGCAGGCGGCTTTCTGGTGAAAGGGAAATGGGAGTTGGTCTCGCCATTACGCCCTCGCTCCAGACTACAAGCCAAGCAAGTGCAGCAGATTGAAGGGGAGAAAGAGGAAGGACCTAACTTTGTCTGGCATGATCTAGCATGGCCCACACTGGGCGACGATTGGTTCCCTCGCGTTCCCTTCAGCAGCGAAAAGGCCACACAATCACCTGCTTCCAAAAGACAGGCAGAGCTCAGCACCGCCTCAGGGGGATATAAAGGAAACAACGCTGTCCCGCTTCGTGAGCCAACTGCAGCCAGGCAAAGACGGGCTTTTGAAGCTGGGGGACCCACCAGAGGGACTGTGCACCTTTGTCAGGTTGGCTGATGAACGCTTCTCATGCTGTTTTTAATTAATGATTTTCCACCAATTTTTCAAATATAAAAGAAACCAGTCATGCCCCAAAGTTGTGCTGTTTTCTGTGCTGTGAGCAGCTGTGTGCGTTTATATTTTAAATGATTATGACCTCTTTGATGTGAAGTCGTTTTGCAAAATAAACTTGCGCTTAAGTTGTTCTTTTTAAAGCATCAGATGTTGATAACTCTCACTGCTGCCCATTCCAAACACCCCTCCTTGAAATCCTATTGTTGTTCAAAAGCTGGTGAGGCTCTGACTGGGAGAGATTTCGTTTTCCTGTTGCATTCGGTAGCGCCGCCAGTATTTAGTGTGGACCTGAAGCCCAGAGAATGCCGAAAGGTGGTGACAGAAAAGTGGCTGAACAGTTCAACAGGGAGGTTCCGAGCAGGAAACCTGATGGACGAGCAATTTGCTCTCAGACCATCCCTGAAGGTCGCTGGATTGACATACAGCAAGGAGCGATTTGTTGCTATCTCGCTTATCAATGTGGTGAGCGCATATAATGCTCTTCTTTCAAACGTGCTGTTAATCTTACAGCACAAGGGTATCATGACCCGAGAGCTCCTGTTCCCCCCCCCCCCCCCCCCCCCCTCAGTCTCAACTAGGCGAAGGTCAAAAGCAATGGGCAGCTAAGTGCTAAGCAGATTTCCAGTACCCCCTGCAGTTCTTTCAGGGGTTTTTTTTGTGTGTGTGAATTCAGTGCCAGGCTCGTCCTTCTGCAAACAAAATGATTTTGGCTTGTAGCGTGGGCACCACAGGGCTGGTCTCTCATTCGAGAGAGAGATGGGCGACTGGTGGGGATTTAACTTGAGGGTGAGGCCAGGGGAGAGGCCAAGAGTCCTTAATGGGTACCCACAGCCAGTGTGGGTATTGAACCCATGCTGTTGGCATCACCCTCGCATGGCATACCCTGCATCCACGCTGTCTGACTTGCACAATGTTGCAATTAACCCTTTCTCCCTCTTCAGTGACTCCCTGCTTATGACTGTCAAATATTCTCACCTTCCTCTCTAATTGCTTCTGTTCATTGCAGACTGTCGGAGTGCCTGAATAAAACTTTTATTTTCAAGAAAATGTAGCCCTCGCGAGAATCAATTAACTGCTGTGTGTTGTGATATTGAGGTGTTGGGCTCCTTAAGAGTTCTACACAATTGTCAGGGGAAAACAGGACAGATAAAATAAATAAAAAGCAAAATGAAGGGTTCAGAAAAAGATTTACAAGGATGTTGCCAGGGTTGGAGGATCTGAGCTACAGGGAGAGGCTGAACAGGCTGGGGCTGTTTTCCCTGGAGCGTCGGAGGCTGAGGGGTGACCTTATAGAGGTTTATAAAATCATGAGGGGCATGGATAGGATAAATAGGCAAAGTCTTTTCCCTGGGGTGGGGGGGAGTACAGAACTAGAGGGCATAGGTTTAGGGTGAGAGGGGAAAGATATAAAAGAGACCCAAGGGGCAACCTTTTCACTCAGAGGGTGGTACGTGTATGGAATGAGCTGCCAGAGGAAGTGGTGGAGGCTGGTACAATTGCAACATTTAAAAGGCATCTGGATGGGTATATGAATAGGAAGGGTTTGGAGGGATATGGGCCGGGTGCTGGCACCTGGGACTAGATTAGATTCCCTACAGTGTGGAAACAGGCCATTCGACTGTCCGAAGAGTAACCCACCCAGACCCATTCCCCTCCACCTAACACTGTGGGCAATTTAGCACGGCCAATCCACCCTAACCTGCACATCTTTGGATTGTGGGAGAAAATCCGCGCAGACACGGGGAGAATGTGCAAACTCCACACAGACAGTTGCAGTCAAAGCCGGGTGCCTGGCGCTGTGAGGCAGCAGTGCCAACCACTGAGCCACCGTGCCACCCTAGGATATCTGGGTCAGCACGGATGAGTTGGACCGAAGGGTCTGTTTCCGTGCTGTTCATCTCTATGACTTGCTCGTGTTATTCAGTTTGAATTAAAGATGTCGGCCACACTCTCTCTCTTTTGTGAATCATTCTCAAGCAGAGAATACAAGCTGACCCCTCAATTGCCCACGGTGATGCAAAGCCATGAATTGGCCGTGCTAAATTGCCCATCGTGTTAGGTGGAGGGGAATGGGTCTGGGTGGGTTACTCTCTGGACAGTCGGTGTGGCCTTGTTGGGCTGAATGGCCTGTTTCCACACTGTAGGGAATCAAGTCTAGTCCCATTTGCCAGCACTTGGCCCATCGCCCTTTAACCCCTTGAGGAGGAGCATTGTGGGGTGGGGGTTAATGGTAATGGCAAAGTCAACCGACATCCTGAATGGGAACCCCAAAAGGTTCACTTTGCTTTCTCGCTCTCTCTCTCACCAGCCAGACCTGCTGAGCGTGTCAAGGCAGTCTCTGACTTTGTTTTGGGGCAGACCACATTAGCTGCTGCTTTTCCAGTCGTCGAAAGCAGTGTCAAAGTTTCACAAGCGCTTAATTCCTTGCAAAAGTGCCTTTCGGATTTCATGAAATGCTGGCTGATTTCACTCCCCTCCCCCAACCCTCCCTCCTTTTCTCTGTAATGTTGAACGTCCAGGCTAGACTGGTACTTCAGTGCAACACTCACTTTGCAATCGATCACTCACGCAGCTCTGTGCACGCTCCTGGATTGATTTGCAACCCGCATTTCACGCTGCTCATCTTTTTAGCTGTGAGTATTGTGTAAGGCGCTAATGAAATGCAAGCACCCTCGCTTTTCACGGGCCAAAAGACTGACCGGGCAAAGCCACGACAAATTCAGTGCTTTTGTTTAAAGCACCAGCTTTTGAATACAGCACCTTATGGACTGCTCCGGTTTACTCCCCCGGCCCGGGGACCTGGTTAAGAGGCTGCTTATGACTGTCAAATATTCAAACCTTTTTAAAGGCGGCAGGAGGAAGACTGCAGGTAAAAATTCAAATTCATGATGTGGAGGTGCCGGTGTTGGACTGGGGTGGACAAAGTTAAAAGCCCCAGCTGGTACAATTGTAACATTTAAGAGGCATCTGGATGGGTATATGAATAGGAAGGGTTTGGAGGGATCTGGGCCGGGTGCTGGCAGGTGGGACTAGATTGGGTTGGGATATCTGGTCAGCATGGACGGGTTGGACCGAAGGGTCTGTTTCTGTGCTGTACATCTCTATGGCTCTATGACCAGGTTATCGTCCAACAGGTTTGTTTGGAAGCACTAGCTTTCGGAGCGCTGCCCCTTCATCAGGTGATAGTGGGGCAGGATCATAAGACACAGAATTTACAGCAAAAGGCCACAGTGTCATGCAATTAAAATGATATATTGAACAAACTTAGATTGCTGTTAAGTCTTTCATCTTTTAGAATGGGTTGCAGGTTTCAGTTCATTAATATGTCAATCCCAGAACTTCTTTTAAATCACATTCTCGAGATAACTTAAGGTTTTATTTTTAAAAAAGTGACATCAAAGCTCAGACAATGCATTAAAGGTGTGAGGTTGGAGTCTGTCTGTATCCCAACCTTGAGTCAGACTGGTTAGGCTGGTGACAGTCATTCTAACTGTGTGACTTAACATGGGGGGGTTGGTTGGCATATCATGTGATGCACAGAACTTAGTTGAGTAAAAGCCTGGATCAAGGGGGCTTTTGTGGTGCAGTGGTAGTGTCCCTACCTCTGAGACAGGAAGCCCAGGTTCAAATCCCGGTTGCTCCAGAGGTGTGTGCCATAGCATTGTTAAACAGGTTGAGTAGGGGTGTATACTAGAGGTCTCAGTTCCTTTGGGCAATGAGGGACTACTTAGAATTAAAGCTCAAACCATTCTGTCCCCACTACTCCATTCTGACACTTATGTTCCATTATACCCACTCCTGTAATTCTTCCCTGTCTATCTATCTGTATCATCCTCCATTTCCCTTCAGCGTCATAGAGTCTTATAGCACGGAGACAGACCCTTCGGTCCAACCCGTCCATGCCGACCAGATATCCTAACCCAATCGAGTCCCGTTTTCCAGCCCATATCCCTCTCAACCCTTCCTATTCCTATACCCATCCAGATGCCTTTTAATTGTACCAGCCTCCACCACTTCCTCTGGCAGCTCATTCCACACACGCACCACCCTCTGCGTGAGAAAGGTCCCATTTAAATCTTTCCCCTCTCACTTTAAACCTATACCCTCTTTTGGACTCCCCCACCCCAGGGAATAAGACCTTGTCTATTTACCCTATCTGCCCCTCATGATTTTATAAACCTCTATAAGGTCACCCTTCAGTCTCCGACGCTCCAGGGGAAAACAGCCTCAGCCTGTTCAGCCTCTCCTTATAACTTCCAG
>NC_057757.1:2838540-2840271 GCF_004010195.1 Chiloscyllium plagiosum
TTCTGAACCAGAAGTGTACCAGACTCAGAGGGAAACATTTCGATATATCGCCTGAGAGTTCCATGTGCTTCACGTCGGCAAGGTCCTCCGACAAAACGCAGCTTTAGGTGGAACACAACCTACTTCTCCAGATAATGAGAATGTTTTGTGTTCAGTTGGGATATGGAAAGGACAGTGAGCTGAAATAGTTGTACTCGCTGCTCTTGTGCAAATTTAAATTTCCAAAATGCACCGACGGGATCCTGCACCTGCAGTTTCCCCACGGGATGAGAACGGAGTTTGATAGTCTGGAACCTCCCTCCTCTGCAATTGGCGATTAAGGGGTAACCTCATTGCCATGAGCATTTGAAAGATCAGAACACACAAGCGCTGGAAACTTAGACATGCATGAGACGGATCCTTCATATTCTTCATCGAGACGATGTCACAAAGGGTCATTGTCCATGCCGTATAAACACACTGACAGGGAGAAATTGATCTGGAGGCAAAATGATCGCAACTGAAAAGTTAAAAACGGAATCAGTGAGAGAAGACAGAAGAGAGCCGTCTTTTTCCCTGATAGCTTACTGGTGAGGATTTGGTGCACTCAGAAACACAGTCAGTGTTCCATTCCCGTTCAGGGAGTTCGAATTCATGAATTCTACTAATTTAGCGTGAAGATACTTGTTATGAAGTTGAAGGTGTATAGTGTACCGTTAAGGGAAAGTGAATGTTGTTCTGAACTGAGAGCATACAAATATCTGCCAAATGACTAACCAGCAGTCTCATAAGTGTTCGGGAAAATTGAAGATGTGGCAGATTTGGCTGTAAAATAGATACCTGAGTTTGTTACCTTTTAACAATTCGGTCTTTCCTATGCCCCAGGAAATGCAAACCCAATCCAACTTGAATTTATGGCTTTTGTCAATATCCAGGAATTCGACAATCCAGTGCTGGAGCAATAAAAAAGGCAGGTAGCTTCAAAGTCAGACAGAGTAACTGATATCAAGAGTGTAACTGTCAACGAAACACTCTCGATCCAAGGTACCTTTATAATTTGAAACATATTTGCAGTAAAAGGACGAAGTTGATGCAAGGAGATCTTCAGCCAGAAAAAGGAACATACTGACAACCACAGCCCCTGCATCGATTTAAGATTAAGTTGCTATAATTTCAATAACTGTTCCATTGGAACTGGACACTTTTATTGAGGTGGAGGCAGATATTTAGCAGTTAAGAGAAAGCGATGGTTGATTTGTGAATAGTTGTTAAAATGAATCGATACCATTTTCTTTAAATCGTGGAATTTTGGAGTTTTGTATCAGTCATATTTTAGCATATTAAGAGGCGAGATGAGGTAATCTGGGTGTTCAGTTTAATTATTAGAAGGGTTCACTGCCGTGTCGTTACACATCACTAATTATTAAATTTCAGAAGCAGCATATACACTGAATTGTTTCAAGCTTCATTCCGATTTACATAAATCTGAACAAATTCAAAGAAACTCAGCGGTGTGACAGAACCTATGGAGAAAACAAAGTTAATAGGGACCGTTTGTTATATCTGGGGTCGTTATTCATGGCAGCCATTACATTTGTTGGTTGTTCACCTTGTAAATCTGTTTATGTCTATCTCCCCGTTACAAACCAACAAGCTATGATGCACGTGTTTGCGGTATCGTAATGTCGTGATGGGTCACGTGTCTAACGTTGGGTACGAAGATTGTCAGTTTGACTCCTACCTGGAGTGGAG
>NC_057757.1:2840426-2853060 GCF_004010195.1 Chiloscyllium plagiosum
ACCGAACGATGGTCCACATAGCATTTCTTCACACTGTAATAACTGGAAGAAATTGAGGATCTGATCTGCAGCGAAAATGGTCACAAAGTAAATGGCAAACACAGTGTCAAGGAACAAAGATATCACGGCACGTGTTGGCCTCCCTGGTAGTCTCGTGGTCAAGATGCGACACTCTCACCGCTGCCACCCGGGCTTGGTGCCCGGTCATGAAATAGGAGTTCCATTCTGTTCATTCATCATGGTGACAAGCATTTCTGATGGATTTTTAGAATCAGGATATATTCTCTCTAGTTGGCACGTAATTGATATTGTTGCAAACACTACTAAGGTCAACATTAAACAAAGAACGGTGAATGATGGAAATCTGAAAATAAAATAGGAATTGATAGAAATTCTCAGCAGGCCTGGCAATATCTGTGAGAGAATCATCGTTAAAGTTTCAGATGGACAAAACCGTTTTGTTATTTTTGCGATATGATAATGCTGGGGAAATCATCAGTTTTATCTTGCAAAGCAGCATATTTATCAAAATCTATCAAAAGCTTAAAACCGTCAATATAAAAAAAAATTTAAAATGGTATACCCGCTCTAATGTTGCGTCCATTGCCCTGAGGTGGTGAAAGGTTTTGAATAAATGGTTAGCTCTTTTCTTTTCGTTTCTGATCGTTAGCAAATTTGTCGAATGAAGAATTGAGCCTTTCACTGTGTACCACAATACGTGCCTCTATTTGCAAATCTTTATCTCTACCACAATACGTGCCTCTATTTGCAAATCTTTATCTCTGCATATGGAACTCGCCCATTTTTTCAATCTCCAACTCTCGATCCACATACGTCATTTCCGATTTCTGCTCTGTGTAAACTCTAAAAGCTGGACACACTTTGAGGTTGGAGATGCGGAGGAGAACCCCCGACCCCTCTGCCTACGCACTCTTAACCCTCGACTGCAGTGTGCAGAACCGGACTGACTTGCTCCGAAAAACTGCCTCTTACTTCTTTCTCAGGGAAGGAAACATGTATTCCCTCAAAATATCATGAGCCTTTAGATTTCGATATACAATCCATAGACAACTGCAAAGTAAACGCAAGTTAAGAAAATAATAGAATGACAATGATGTCTTTATTGTTGGTGTAAAATGAAAGACTGGTGACTGGAGATAATGAGAATGATCAGTTTTTCAGGTTTGCCATGACTACAGCATTCTGCAGTAAGTCTGCAGTGTCTCCTGTCTCAGCTCGTTATTCCAACCAAACTGGGGACGAAGCAGTGAGTGTAATACAATTCGAGAAAGTGAGGTGCTCGTGGTACGGGGAACGAAAGGCCAGGTTCAATTTATATTGATCAAAAAGTGCAAAGAAACCGCGAGTTCCATTCCACGACTCTCAAAGTAAAATTTCACGTTGAGTCAGTAGGTAATAACTACAAATACAATGATGGTATTTATTTTGCCAGAACTTGCATATGAAAGGAGGGATTTATTTCTGAGTGTTATCTGAAGTTTGGGTCCCATATCTCCGGACGGACGTCCTGGCCCTGGAACGAATTAAAAGGAGGTTCATCAGAATGGCCCTCGGAATTTAAAGCTGAACATTTGGGGAAAGTTTGAGGATAGTTATTCTCCACTCGATTCAGTTTAGAAGAATAAGGAGGGATCCAACTGAAACAGACATAATGCTGAATCGCTTGGACCGAGCAGATGTTGAGGAGATGTTTCCATTGCGAGAACAGACGAGGACACGAGGGCACAGTCTGAGAGTAAAGGGAAGACCTTACAGTACGAAGATAAGGACCAACGTCTTAAGCCAGAGAATGGTGAATGTATGGAATTCATTGACACAGAGGGGTGTGCAGGTCAGCTCATTCAGTGTATTAAAGAACGAGATGGATAGGTTCTCGACTGTCGAGATTAAGGGTTACAGGGAGACAGCTGAGAAACTTGTCAGCTATCATTGAATGCTGGACCAGTGTCGGTAAGGTGAATGCCCTGATTTCTGCTTTTGTCTTATTTTATTATTGTTGATACTGACATAAACCTACTACTAGTGATTTTAGTGGTCGTGAAAGTGGCTGGGTTTGGGGGTTCACGAAATTTCTTGTTGAGCTGCAGCCAATAAAACCCCTCTCAGTCAACATCTCCTCCTTTCAGCCAGATACCATCATCAGCTTCCCATCTCCCCACCATCCCATGGAGCCCAGAGTCCTTTTGATCACACCGGTAGCCAGCCAAAAGGACATTTATTGATCAGTTGGGATATTTCACAAATAAATATCGTAGCTTCCTACTCACCTGTTCTGTGTGCAGCCTGAGAGACTAGCAGATACTTTCAGCTGCATTTTGCAAACTGCTCTGTGATTGGGAAAATGAAACTCTGTTGTAAAAATGGAAGCAACAGAGCTATTAGAAATACATTATCAAATCAACCAGAATCAGCATAATTTTGTGAAGAGGAAACCACAGCTGACCCGTTTATTAAAATAACTTGTGGAGTTAGCAGCAAGATAGATTTTGGGGAAATCAACAGACAGAATATGTTTGGATTTCAAACATTGATTCTGCATGGTATTGAAGGTGAGAATAATTCAAAAAGGAAGAACCCTTGAGCTAATACTGCTGAGGAGAAAAGTCAGCCAAGGATATTGACCAAGACTTAGGTAATGAATTGAAGACACTGAGTTGAGACTAAAAGAACATCTTTATGATCGCAAATGGTTACATGTAGAAACCTACGTTCATCAGTATTGAAGCGACATTATTTATAATAAATACTAATCATAATTCTCTTTGCACTTCTTCCAAGTCACCTGTACAATCGAAACAAATGCACTGTAATCAAGTTTGCAGAACACCAAACGGACATGGAGGCAGCTAGTGAGGATGGGACAACAAATTACAGAGGGCTATAGACAACTAAGCAAGTGGACAACAACATAGCGGATAGAATATGGTGTGGGAAAAAATGAGGTTTATGCATTTTGGCAGGACGAATCGAAGAGGTGAATGTTAATTAATTGGGGAAAAATGCAGAAATCTGCAGCACAGAGAGAATTGTGGAGCCTTCTGTTGAAATGTGAAAAGATCGCATCCACGTTCTGATGGGAAAAAGCAAGTTAAATGATATGTCTATCTTATCGCAAAGAAAATGCCGGGAAACTATGAACGTTTTGCTAAAACAACACAAGATGCACATCGCCTTACTTCAGGAAAGGCAGTCCAGAAAGCTTTCACAGGAGTGATGGTGGACATGAATTGATTTATTTCGAGGGATGAGATTTTCCAGACTGCTCCTGACATTATCGATATTTAGAAGAAAGAGACAAGACGTTAGTGAACGGTAAAAAAAAAAAGAGTGGTTTGGCGGGATAGATTCAGAGCTATTGCTTCTACTTGTCTGCGAGCCTTGGACCAGAGGATATAATCTCAGAGAAAGGAGTCACATATTTAAGATAGCGATGTTGACGAATTCTTTCTCTCAGGGTGCTGAATCTGTGGAATTATTTTCCGCAGTGTGCTTTCGAGATTGGTTGATCAGTGTATCTAAGGCTGAGGGAAGCAGATTTTTAATTAGTAAGGGAATCAAGGCTAAGGCAATAAGGCAGGAAAGTCGAGCTGACGATTATCACATCAACCCTGATCTTATTGAATGGTGAGAGTAGACTCTATTGGTTGAATTGCCCATTCTTCACCTCCACTTATCTTGTTTTCGTCCTTTACTGGGCTCTCACCAGTCCCTTTTTAAAAATATTTTCAACGAATTTAACAGGGGAGGACGATTTGCACAGAGGAGTCTTAAAACCAAACATCACTTCTGTATTTTACGCAATTACAATTTTTTACAGCCTGAATAACATTGGATTTTGAAAATGGAAGGGAAAAGCATCATTCACAGCGGGGAGAAACCGTAAACGTGCTGTCCGTGTGGACAAGGCTTTAATAGAACATCTGCCCTTTCACAACCTAAATACAGTCACAGTGGTGAGAGGTCATTCTTCTGTTCCAACTGTAGGAAAGCATTCACTCCATCAACCACCCTGCTGAATCACTAGCAAGTTCACACAGATGACAAATCACTTAATTGTCCAGAACATGGGAAATGCTTTAAAATCTCTGGGTCACTGATATCCCATCGACATGCACACAGTGATGAGATATTATTCAGGCTCTCTCACTGAGGAAATGTGTTCAAACAATCATCTTGTTCTCATTGAATGCCAGCAGATCCATATTGGGCGAGATCATTGACTTGCTCAGAATGTGGGAAAACATTTCATCGAAAATCCACCGTGCTCAAAAAACAGCGAATTCACACAAAGGACGGACCTGAAAATTGCCCGGACTGTGCCAAGTGCTGAAAATGCTCTGGAGCTCGAATGACAGACCGTTCGGCTTTTATCACTGTGGGAGTGAGTTCGAATGTTCATCTCAAATGCACAGCGACCTCACACTGGGGACCGGCCGTACATTTGCACGCAGTGTGGGAAGGGATTCGCTGCAATATTCAAAATGCTGACGCAACAGCATCTTCATGAGTAATGAAAGCGACTGGATTTTACTGTGAATATGCTCGTGCTTCATAATGTCCCTCCATCTCGGCCATACGATTGGGTTTCAAATCCAATCTCCTGTTAAGCTCCGTCAAAGAGATGAAATTCTTTTTTTAATTGATGATCGAATGATGCACGTTGGGGGACTGCTTCTGCTGAAGTTAGAGCATGGAAGATATAACATAGTACATTGAAAACAGAACATAGAATATTGAGCAATACAGCACAGTACAGGCCCTTCGGCCCTCGAAGTTGCACCGACATCTGAAAGCCACCTTAAGCCCATCTCCACGACACTGTCCCAATGCCACCATCTACTTATCAAATGACCATTTAAATGCCATTAAGTTTGAAAAGGGCAAAAGCGAGTACTGCAGATGCTAGAGATTGGAGTCCAGTGTGGTGTGCTTGAAAAGCATAGCAGATCAGGTAGCATTCATCAGAACTGTCCTGCAGAAGACCTTTTACCCGAAACGAGGTAAAAACAATGATTGCAGATGATGGAAACCAGATTCTGGATCAGTGGTGCTGGAAGAGCACAGCAATTCAGGCAGCATCCGAGGATAGGCAAAATCGACGTTTCGGGCAAAAGCCCTTCCTGATGAAGGGCTTTTGCCCGAAACGTCGATTTTGCCTGTCAAGACCTTTTACCCGAAACGTCGTTTCTACGGCTCCTCGGATGCTACCTGGCCTGCTATGCTTTTCCAGCACCGCACTCTAGCCCTAAAATTGAAGAGTTTGGTACTTTTGCACGAAATGTATTCATACCCTTACTACGGTCTGAGTAAAGAAGCTACCTCTGAAATCTTCCCAATATCTGTCTTCCCTCAGTTCAATGCTATGTCCCCTCGAGTTAGCCATCACCACCCGAAGTAATGGACTCCCATTGTCCACTTTATCTCCTCCTCTGATCATCTTGCCTGTGTCTATTACGTCACCTCTTAATCGTCCTCTCTCGAACGAATTTAGTCTCAAGCCACTCAAACATTCCCCCGACGTCCTTCACTTGAAATCATACAGCATCCTGGTAAAAAAAAAAATCTCTGTGTACTGACGACAAAAATAAAACGGAGTGGCTCTGATTGAATGCACAGTATCATCGATCTGTTTATTGACGATTGAGTACAACCTGGTTGTCCTGCTGTTACTGCCTTGCATTACTTTGCTGATGATGGAGAGTTGATCGACATTAGTACAATAATCGGTGGGGTTGATTTGTCCTGTTTTTGTGGACTTGACATTATCAAGACCAGTTTTAAAGAATGTGCGTCAATCCGAATATTGTGGTTACACTGGACTAGGTTCGATGTTGTGAAAACGATAGCAATGCACTGAATATTATGACCATTCATCTTAGGACTGAACAGGAGGCCAAGCTCAAAGGTCCAAATGACTGCCTGCTCTTCTGATACGTCGATGCTGGAGAGCTTCAGAGGGGACTGATACCGAATCGTACAGATTTATATCATTTCGCATATCTGCCTGAAGGTTCTTAGCACTTTAGCGCTATCTGTTGCACGCATTGTGATGGGATCCCCCATCTTCCTTGTGGACAGAAACTGTCTTTGAGATGGGTTGCTCCTTTCCAGTCCATCTTGTTTGATTGAGCACAGATCAAACTGTCTCACTCAGTGGCCTCCACTGTCAATCGGCTCAGCCCCGCTTCTCCCTCACTCAGTGGTTGTAAGACAAGACAGCCTGCCCCCCTAAACCTGTTATTCAGTCGCTGCTGTCAATCATCGGCCCAGCAGAGAGTAGTGTGAAGCGGTTGCGCTGGAGAATACCGGCGAGGGCGACACAAACAACGGGCTGCCACTAAATGGACTGGGCCGAGGCATATTTACAGCGTGAGGCGAGAAAATACCCGGCATGTGCCGGAAATTTAAAATCAGACGGTTTCGTCTTTGCTCTGAGATGGAGTCAGCTGCAGGTTTTGTTCAGGAAGCAGGCCATGGGTTAGCAGTCGAGGCTGAATCTGTGAATTCCAAGATAGAGTGATGGGGTCGGAATATAGATTGGAACAAGGATTGGAAACACTGCCTTAATTCTGACCAACACATATAGGAGTTAATTTATCAGCACGAAGGGAGTCAGAAACCAGGATGGACTACTAGACTGCTTCCAGATGTAATTGAGAATGCGTGGGGAAATAATGAACAAAAGATACTCCAGCAGGTTAGGAAAACTACCTAGCCATGACAGGCTCCAGCAATGAGACATTTTAGCCATGAGGTTCTGTCGCAGAAGGCTGAAAGAACATTTTTGAAAAAAGTTTTCAAAGTCATGCAAGTTCCCGACAGAAAAGATAGTGATAGAATGTTTCCAGTCGGAAAAGTAATGTTGACAATAACAGTGGAGATATCAAATAAATAAAAAGAGAATTAAATGTGATGTGAGAAAGAAACTTCACACAGCGAGTAATTAGATCAAGAATTTATTGTATTGTGTTCATTCAAGGACATTATATAACTTTTAATCAGATACAAAGGACATCATTACCTGGAGAATGCTGGGAAATTGCAGAAAGTCATAAAGCGTGGACAAAGCACTGTGATCATGCAATGATTTGAATGGCCTCCTTCTTTACTTAACAATTCTGTGAATCACAATTTAGAATTGAATCTACACACTGTTAGTAAGGAATATATCACTAATAGCTGACATTTTGTTTGGTCGATCAAGCGTGATCAGATTAATGATTTGTGATGGTGAGTGACTAAAGTTAATTATCAAATACATTGCAGTCTCGAATTGTGACTTTTGTTTCCGAAAAACATTTCCAAAGCAGAATTTGGATTCTGGTAAAGGTTGATAGGAAAGTGAGGCGTATGGAATTATAACTTTAAAGGGAACCAAAAGGAAACATGTTCAACAGGAGATAAATTTTCCTGGCAAAAAATTCGATTCTGTTTTACAGAGCTGAGTGTTACAATTTTGTTTTCAAGTGAACGTGTAAGAGAAGATGTGCTGATGGGAACTTAGCCAATACATCGCGCTGAGAACTTAGAATGGCCCTCGATTCATCAGGACCTTAATGTTACCTTTGACTGTGTTCATCTGGAATGTTTTAAACAATAGCATTATTGAATCAGAACGATGAGGAAACAAGCCAGTCGCAACAAATGTCTGAAGAGCATCCCACATAGAGTCACCACTCTACACTACATTTCCAATCGTTCGCCCAAACATCTCTGGCCACAGTTGGAAAGCCACCTAAACTGCGCACCTTGTACTGTGGGTCGAAACACACACACACGTGGGAGAATGTGAAAACTCTACACGGGAAGTCACCGAAGGCTGGGGTTCAACTTAGGTCCTTGGCGCTGTGAGGCATCAGTGCTGAACACCATAATATTCTACTGGAAAATTCCAGCATGTGGACACAGATTGAGCGTGCTAGTGAGCAGACTGTGGAAAGAAATTGAGCTAGTTACACAGCCTTAAAGTCAATTGTTTGTAAACGTTGAGGGTTACGCATCAAAACACTTTTGTGATTCTTTGATGCTGGCAACGACAAGTCTGATTTAATAGTTAACTTACTTAAATATCAAGGGATTTTCTGTTCAGTCAAGTTCCTTCTTCTTCCAGCCAGGGTAAGCATCGTGGTTCTTTCTGCTTGAGATTTTGAAGTCAACTGATAATGTTTTGCAGGTGATCTTTATTATTAGTATTGTCACTTGCCCTTTCTTGACGGCCTGTTAATGGGAACATTACCTGCAAGAAATATTGTCCAATTATTGACTGTTCTCGGAATGCATAGTACATAAACATGCAGGCATCTTATACCAATATTCTTAGAACTGCAACAATGATACAGCTAACTGACTGCGTTTCTGCACCTTAATTATGAGACAGCTAATGATCTTGGTTTCAAACAACCCCGATAATGATTCATTTTCCTCAGCTCCACGCAGAACAACACAGGAAAAAAGAGTGAAGCAGTAATATTACAGACGTATACAGTCCAATCATCTACTGTCAGTGAAAAACAACAATCCATTTTCATTTGTGGTCTACTGCAAAACCTTGGGATGTGAGATTCTGGAAAAAAAAACTTGCATAATTAAAGTGGAGTGGCGAGTTCCCGAATCTCGGCTATTCTCTGATTTGGTTGGATTTCAGGTGTGTGTGTGTGTGTGTGTGTGTGTGTGTGTGTGTGTGTCTGTTATTTATGGGGATGGTTGAAAGTATTATCATCATTAAATTGGGATAGACTGTTGTGTTTTCGGTTAGGACAGGTTATTCAATATTCTGATTTATGCTCTTTCTATTTCCATCATGAATGTTGTAAATAAATCCAATTTTGCATAGAACTACGTAGTTCGACCATCTGATTCTCTGTCGAATATCCACTATACACGTACTAAAATTCAAAGAGCAAAATTAAAGCCCGGGCTACTTTCTTGATTTGTTTTGAGGGTTCTTTCCTGATCTAGCCTGTGCCACAACAGTAAAGACTAAGCTGTGGGAAGCAGCAGACAAGAGAGATTTGGAGATGCCTCCTTCCGTGAAGAAAGAAGAAATAATTACAGCAGTAGATCAATATTCATATTTGTTGGATACACTCACAAAATCTTCAGAGAATGCTAACGTTCAATTGGAATTGAAACAGTTGCTGTTCAAGGCAAAAGACAACGAAAGGGAAACGGAACTGAAACCGTTTAAATTACGGTTAAAACCAGAGAGAGAAAAAAAGAAATCTTTTGAACTTCAGAAATTGGCACTTGGGAAAGTCAGCATGAAAGGAGGAAGATGAAGGCTGAAGGTAAGCTTAGTGAGGGTGAGCAAACCTATGGTAGTTAAAGACCTGGAACTGATCTGTTTAAATATATTCACCATTGCCTTAACTTGATTAGAAGGATGCAGAAACGTATTTTACCTCATTTGAATACGTGGCTAAACAAATGCAGTAACCAAAAATCATGTGGATTTTGTTGATCCAAACCACATTTGCAGGTAGAGCGAATACGGTATTCACATCATTGTCACAGGGGGTATATGAGGCATATGAGGAGGTGAAGTAAGACATCTTAAGTGCACATAAGCTTGGGCCAGAAGCCTACAGACAACGTTTCAGGAATCTAAGGAAGGATCCTGTTTAAAGCAATACTGTTTTTTGAAAATCAAACAAAGTGATTTTGATTGTTGGATAAGAACTTTAAAAATAGAGCAAATGTCCAACGTTTTTCCAGAGGCAATTATTGTGGAGGGGTTCAAAACTTCACCTCATGATGTAGTGAGAACTCATATCGATAAGCAGGAAGTTATCCTGCCAAGTTCGCAGCTGAAATGGCTGGTTATTACAAGCTTGACCACAAAGCAAAGTTTGGCTTCCAGAATCAATATCGATCTGTAAGTGATAGAAATTCTGTAAAAGAACAATCCTCAAGTGGAAAAGGAAATATAGATCTCGGTGAAAATCATAAGGACAACTTGCCACAGGGTAAAATGGAAACTTTAAGGCTAGCAGAGAAGTCAAAAAAAACACTCCGGTGTTTTCATTCCGATTAAGTAGACCACATGAAGTCACGGTGTTGGTGGGTTAGGGGAGGCACTGGGAAGCCACATGTGGGAAAACGGGAAAATCCAGTGAATTTTGTTGGAGTGGTAACAGAAAACACAATAGAAGCTAGAAAGTTGCACCCAAATGTATATTCTGGTCAGAGATTGGTTGATGAGGAAGTACCACATCTTCTGAAAATATATATCTGCAAAGGTAAAGTTTATTCGCTTAGGGCAGGGGCAACAGGTAAAGAGGTTACAATACTGAGGGACACAGGATACTCTCAGTCTATGATGTGAAAAATTTGGAGATGCTTACTCCTGAAGCAGAATTGCCAGGAAAGATACTATCAACGGGAATTCATGGTGAGGCAAAAAGCGCTCAATTATGTCATTTGTGGTTAGAGTGTCCAGTAAAGAGTGCAGATTTCATGATAGCAGTAGAGGACAAACTCTCAGCTCCCTGAAGACTATTTGTACTTGCTCATGATATAGCTGTTTCACAGATTGCAGTGCTGTCTAACGTGGTTGAAAAGCAAGTGGAAACTCACGGAACTGGGCAGTTGCAGGACACTGCAACTGGAATCTTTCCTGACGATGAGGTAAGTAAGTCACAAATTCATTAGTAGAATCAGGACAGATCAAAGAGTACAGGTAAGAAAGTTGTTTGATCAGATTGTTGGCACAAATTGCGAGCAATAGATGACAATGCAGACATCTTTAGCTCAAATAAATTAATTGAGTTACAATAGGAAGGTGGAAATTGAAAGCAGTTTTATCAAAAGGCACACACAGAAAAGGAATCCAAATGCATACAGAAATATTTTTAACATAAAAAAATGGTGTCTTAGCGAGGAAACGGAGACAGTAACAGGTTCAAGCAGATGAGAACTGGTCAAAAATTCTACAAATCGTATTGTCAGTTGTGTACAGAAAGGATGCGTTGCAAATGGCGCATGACCTACCACTTGCGGATTATTTAGGAGTGAGGTAAAGACAAGCTAAAATACAGAATCAATTTTACTGGCCTGGACTGCACAAGGATATAGTTGATTTTTTCCAGATGAGAATTACTTGTCAGATATTTGGAAAACTACAGGCAGTAATAAAACCTTCACATCTAATACTTATTCTTGCATCTGCGAAAACTTTTAAAGGAGGCTTAGACACATATTTCCCCTACCACAGGTAAAAAGTTGTAAATCAGGATGTGTTAATAATACTGGGTGTATCGACGAGATTTCAAGAGGCCATTCCAATATTCAATATCACATCTAAAATGATAACTACTCAACTATTTCTCCCAATACAGATATAGTCAGATCAAGGGTCAAACTTCACATTAAAATTATTCAACGAAGTTATGGACAAATTAAAATTACAACAATTCAAATGTACTATCTGGAATTGCAGGGAAGGGGAGAAAGGTGGCATCGCACATTAAAGATCCTGTTGAGAGGGTATAGTCAAGACTATCCAGATGGTTGCGATCACAGATGCACCATATGAATTGGCAAAATGCGTCCATTTGAATTGGTTTTGGGGTATGAAGTGAGAAGATCATTAAAAATGTTTCAGGAGAAATGAGGAAGTCAGGATTCAGAGACCAAGTACTTAAACACTCTTTTTCCAAATTTCAGGGAAAGATTAAATAGAGAATTGGAGTTGGCTAGACACTACTTAAAAATATCGCAACATACCATGAAACAGGAAGCAGATAAGAAATCGCAAATAAGATATTTTGCTATAAGCGATAAGGTGTAGTTGTTACTTAAGTGACATATAAGAAATATCTAAGTTCACAGCCTTCTGAATTAGACTTTCCTCAAATTAAATTTGTTAATGAAGAAGTTGTCAAAATTGGGATAAATTACTGAGTTATCTTCCAGAGGAAGTAGCGGAGAGTCGTAAATAAGTTGGCAAGTCACATTGATTGTCATTTGATCTCTCAGGTTGAAGTGAGAATGACCTTTTCTTAATTTGTCAGCAGTATTATGGTGACTTTATCTTGGAATTCATTTGAAATACTTTATAACAAATGGTAGAAATTAATATCCTTCCATACTAAAGTTTGTATAGAATTTAGTCGCGTTCTCAGTGAAAAACAAATATTCAGATTTTTGGTAAATAATGCCGGGCAGCTAGCAAATGTCTGGCAAGGAATAAGAACTTTATAAGCATTGTAAATGACCTAAGGTACATAATGAAGGCATCCATTAGACATCATGTGATTATAGGAGTACGTACACTTGACTATACAGTTGTCCATCAGTGATCGTGTTTTAGTAGATTATGTTTATAGATTATTTTGTTGTGGCTAACACTGACATCAGTATTGCATGCAATTATTGTATTGCAAAGAGTATGATTCGTAGCATTTCGCTTTGGAACTCAGACGGAATTGACGTATGCTCCCAACTGCATTTAAGAGGGCAACTACGTCCCACAAGAAACACCGTTTTGGAGTCGTCTCCGGCCATTCTTACGTACATGGTATCAGAACACTTAATAAAGATTGCTTGTTCTGAGCAACACAGCACTGAAGATTCCTATTTGACACTTCACTCTCCAACAGCCTCTTTCCAATTT
>NC_057757.1:2854273-2855731 GCF_004010195.1 Chiloscyllium plagiosum
CCCTCCAATTCTGGCAACATCCTTATAATCCTTTTCTGCGCACTCTTCAATTTAATAACATAACTTCTGTAGCAGGGCGTCTGGAACTGCACAAAGCATTTCAACAGTAGCCTCATCAACATTTCATGCATTCGCAATATCATGTTCCCACTCCTGCACTCAGTATTCTGAACAAATAAGGCATAATCCATTTTAACCCATCTCAATCACTACTTTGCTGTCACTGCCATTTTCTTTACCTGCCTTCCCGACTCAATTGTCACCACTTCTGGTTTGTTGTGTGCAGCTCGCCTGTGAACATTTCTCTTAAGATCCAATCCCCACCGCATATTAGGTTATTTCTTCCAAGAGGCACAAATAAAACTCCCCACTGTTTTCGCTCCAATTCAGGTGCAACTCTTCTTTTGTTCAGGTTCTACGAAAACAAAAAAAGAGAAACTTTAAGCCCTCACTCATGGATCATCATTCCACATAATTCTTATGAACGAAGTTACTAACCATTTACTCACTAGCATGCAGTCTCGTAAGAATTCCCGACGATCATAACAACTAAATCTTTTGCCTTCCAGGTCTGCCGCTTTTCTTCCTCCCCCGTTGTGCAGCAGAGCAACTGGTTGCTTTATACACGTGGTTCCCAATTCTTCTGTGTGATGTCATCATTCAAAATGTTAACAGACTGTATACATTTTAAGACATGAGATGGTCATAGAGGATTTTATTTCCATCTGCCATTGGACACCCATGTCTTACCTACCTATGTTTTCCTCACCTGCGTATAAACACCTGTCTGAATGTGTTATTCACACAACTCCCAATATCATAGATGCTCTGTGGTAGATTAAACCGTAGCTCCAAATCCAAAATACAGTAAGCCAAGAACTTTTGCTCACACATATACTGGACGCATTGTCAACACCAACATCCATGAATAGCAACATTACACAGAAGAGGTTTTTCACAGTGCTGGTTTTCGTGTCGTGACTTCACGTACTTTTTGTCAGGTCCGTGTATATTTCAAAATAAAAATATTTCAGAACAGGTGAAAATGAAAAATAGCCACTGATCCAGAATGTCACACTGATAATTTCTCGCAATATCGCAGGACTCTGAAAGAATAGTATAATTTTACCAGACTGAAGGAGATTATTTGACATATCATTTCTGTGAGGAGAAAGTGAGGACTGCAGATGCTGGAGATCAGAGCGTCAAAATGTGTTGCTGTAAAAGCGCAGCAGGTTAGGCAGCATAAAAGTAGCAGGAGAATCGACGTTTCGGGCATAAGCCCTTCTTCTGAAGAAGGGCTTATGCGCGAAACGTCTCTCCTGCTCCTCCTTTGATGCTGCCTGACCTGCTGCGCTTTTCCAGCAACACATTTCTAAGCATATCGTTACTCTGCCAGGCCCAGAAAGAGTTACCCAGCAAGTCCTATTATCCAGCATGCTCTCTGTAGACTCAATT
>NC_057757.1:2856196-2856810 GCF_004010195.1 Chiloscyllium plagiosum
TCTGAAGTCGCTTCACGTTATCTTCACATTGCTCTATTCTCCTTTGTTTAGTACAGTATGCAAATCAGGAGATTTTGCTCTCAACACCCAACTCTAACTCGTTAATATAAACCACAACGTGGGCCCAGAACTGATCTGTAGATGCACCACTTTCCCCTTGATTCCAATTTGAGAAATGGCAATCTTTTAACCAGTTTGTGTTTCCAGGCTTTTCGTTAACGTCTTATCCTTGCTGCCAACGACCCATCAAATTGTTCTAATTTGCTTACCAACAGGCAAAGTGGTACCTTATCAAATGTTTTCTATGTCCCTCATTGACTGTCAGTGTCAACACACTGAATTATATTCAAGAGGACTTGTCAGCAATTCGTTTTTAAGCCAGATTCTGATGGGGATACGGAACCTACTGATTTAAGGGTGCTAAAGACAGAAACAATCATATCAATTATGATTTATTTACGTTTTCAATTGCTATGTGAATTCATATAAGACTGTGGGACTTGTGCTGAAAAAGTGATTGCTTCTGACAAGTGGGTGGCACGGTGGCATAGTGGTTAGCACTGCTGCCTCCCAGCGCCTGAGATCCGGGTTCAATTCCCGCCTCAGGCGACTGA
>NC_057757.1:2856855-2857610 GCF_004010195.1 Chiloscyllium plagiosum
GGGTGCTCCGGTTTCCTCCCACAGTCCAAAGATGTGCAGGTCAGGTGAATTGGCCATGCTAAATTGCCCATAGTGTTAGGGGTAAATGTAAGGGTATGGGTGGGTGGCGGGTCGGTGTGGAGTTGTTGGGCTGAAGGGCCTGTTTCCACACTGTAATGTAATCTAATCTAATCAATGCGCCATGTAACTTTTTCTCTGTGTGGTAGAGCTCCATAATTTGAAAACGAAGACACGCCACCCTTTCATGTGACTGGGCGACCCTTCAAATACTTTCACTCGATCTTTCGCAGAACTGTTTTGCATGGACGCACAAAATCACACAAGTGTAAACTCAGATAACTGTTTCCACAGAACTGATAATTTTCAAAACAGTTCTATAGCATAATCAAAGTTTAAAATGTTTCGCGAATAATGGTATGAGCAATCGAGGTTCAGTTCAGGAATGAAAAGATTTTCTCTCGGCAGGTTAAACAAGCGTCCTTTTTCAGTTAAAGTCACTGAAGCTTTTCAACTCTACCGAAATAGAGTTCTTTGCTTGACCATTCCAATTGAAGAGAGAATGAACAGAAAATCTCGCGTTGCAAGAACTGAGACATTACACACTTTCAGAATTGTGATCTGCATGTCAATTGAAGTAGAAAGGAATAACTTTCTTTCCAATTCAGAAATAGAAAACAGCGAAAATCATTTGTATCAGATGTAATAATTGTATCAGTGCTATCTTTTCTCAGCGAATGAATCTCTGAATTAGGGGT
>NC_057757.1:2858110-2860109 GCF_004010195.1 Chiloscyllium plagiosum
AATATAGCACTGATACAATTATTACATCTGATAGAAATGATTTTCGCTGTTTTCTATTTCTGAATTGGAAAAAAAGTTATTCCTTTCTACTTCAATTGACATGCAGATCACAATTCTGAAAGTGTGTAATGTCTCAGTTCTTGCAACGCGAGATTTTCTGTTTTCTGTTCATTCTCTCTTCAATTAGAATGGTCACGCAAAGAACTCTATTTCGGTAGAGTTGAAAAGATTCAGTGAATTGAACTGAAAAAGGACGCTTGTTTAACCTGCCGAGAGAAAATCTTTTCATTCCTGAATTGAACCTCGATTGCTCATGCCATTATTCGCGAAACATTTTAAACTTTGAAACATTTTAAACTGTTTTGAAAATTATCAGTTCTGTGGAAACAGTTATCTGAGTTTACATTTGTGTGATTTTGTGCGTCCATGCAAAACAGTTCTGCGAAAGATCGAGTGAAAGTATTTGAAGGGTCGCCCAGTCACATGAAAGGGTGGCGCGTCTTCGTCGGATCTCAGGCGCTGTGAGGCAGCAGTGCCAACCACTATGCCACGTGCCGCCCACTTGTCAGAAGCAATCACTTTTTCAGCACCAGTCCCACAGTCTTATATGAATTCACATAGCAATTGAAAACGTAAATAAATCATAATTGATATGATTGTTTCTGTCTTTAGCACTCTTAAATCAGTAGGTTCCGTATCCCCATCAGAATCTGGCTTAAAAACGAATTGCTGACAAGTCCTCTTGAATATAATTCAGTGTGTTGACACTGACAGTCAATGAGGGACATAGAAAACATTTGATAAGGTACCACTTTGCCTGTTGGTAAGCAAATTAGAACAATTTGATGGGTCGTTGGCAGCAAGGATAAGACGTTAACGAAAAGCCTGGAAACACAAACTGGTTAAAAGATTGGCATTTCTCAAAATTGGAATCAAGGGGAAAGTGGTGCATCTACAGATCAGTTCTGGGCCCACGTTGTGGTTTATATTAACGAGTTAGAGTTGGGTGTTGAGAACAAAATCTCCTGATTTGCATACTGTACTAAAGAAAGGAGAATAGAGCAATGTGAAGATCACGTGAAGCGACTTCAGAGGGACATTGACATGTTATTCAAGTAGACTGACAACTGGCAGAAGAATGTCGATGCAGACGAATGTACGAGAATGCATTTCTCTCAACCAAATATCGAGAAAGAGTTCTGAATTAATGGTGCAGCATTGAAGGAAGTATAACAACAACTTTGTGGTGCAAGTGCACATATTATTAAACAAGTCCAATCAAGTTCGATCGTCCATTACGAATGCTTGTCGGATCTTTGGATATATACACAAATGCAATGAGATTAAACCAAGGAGAGGACGCTACATCTCTTCAAAGCTTTAACCGGACCACATTCATAACATATTGTGCTCGGACTGGGGATTCTATTAACGGTAAAGTGAAAAACGTCAGGTGAGAGTGAAAAATAAATCTACAAGAATGACATCAGATATTAGGCTCAGGAAAATATTAATGAAGTTAGACATATTCTCCTTGGATCTGTAGAGTTTGAAATTATGCACAGTTTTGTCACAATAATTAAGAATATCCTGCTTCCACTAGTTGTGATGTCAGTAAGTAGGGTCATAAGTACAAGATTATCAGTAATCGAGATACGAGTGAAATCAGAGGCAGAAAACAACTTTTATGTGCAGGGAATTATTTTGAGATGTATCATGTTGCTTGGAAAGTGTTGAAGCTGCATTCCACATAAGGTTACAAATTGAGCTTAAACAACAGTTGGATGTGATGGTAATTGAGTCTACAGAGAGCATGCTGGATAATAGGACTTGCTGGGTAACTCTTCCTGGGCCTGGCAGAGTAACGATCTGCTTAGAAATGTGTTGCTGGAAAAGCGCAGCAGGTCAGGCAGCATCAAAGGAGCAGGAGAATCGACGTTTCGCGCATAAGCCCTTCTTCAGAAGAAGAAGTTATGCCCGAAACGTCGATTCTCCTGCT
>NC_057757.1:2860642-2865677 GCF_004010195.1 Chiloscyllium plagiosum
GTAACTTCGTTCATAAGAATTATGTGGAATGATGATCCATGAGTGAGGGCTTAAAGTTTCTCTTTTTTTTTGTTTTCGTAGGACGTGAACAAAGGAAGAGTTGCACCTGAATTGGAGCGAAAACAGTGGGGAGTTTTATTTGTGCCTCTTGGAAGAAATAACCTAATATGCGGTGGGGATTGGATCTTAAGAGAAATGTTCACAGGCGAGCTGCACACGACAAACCAGAAGTGGTGACAACTGAGTCGGGAAGGCAGGTAAAGAAAATGGCAGTGACAGCAAAGTAGTGATTGAGATGTCAAAATGGATTATGCCTTATTTGTTCAGAATACTGAGTGCAGGAGTGGGAACATGATATTGCGAATGCATGAAATGTTGATGAGGCTACTGTTGGAGTGCTTTGTGCAGTTCCAGACGCCCTGCTAAAGAAGTTATGTTATTAAATTGAAGAGTGCGCAGAAAAGAATTATAAGGATGTTGCCAGAATTGGAGGGTTTAAGTTATATGGACAAACTGCATAGACTGGAACATTTGCAATTTCAGTACAGGAGGTTGAGATGTAACCTTACACGGGTTTTTAAAATCATGAGGAACTAAGGTAAGATGAATTGCGAAAATCGTTTCCCTAACGTAGAGGTATTCCAACTGAGAGGGCATTTTTATTTCACTTGGGATGAAATAAAATGACAATAAACCTGAGGGGCTTTCACCCAAACGGTGATTCGGACATGGGATGAACTTTCGGACATTAATATGAATATGTAAGTTCTAGGCGGATATAAATCAAATTCAGGCAAGTGAGATGAATTATGTTCGGGAAACGTGGTCTGCACATAGGAGCAAGAGTAGAAGTTCTGTTTCTTTGCTGTATGCTGGCATTATGTTCTATGACTCTCTATGGCTCAACGTTTGAAGCGATATGGGGAAGAGTGGCATGGAAATAAAGCTATTGTTAAAATCAGATCAAACGTAATAATTTTGGAAAGCAAAAAAACTACGTTAGATCCATATATTGTTCATATTGTTTATAATATCCTGATCTTATTTTTTTTAACAAATACTTCTTTGGAAGCGATTGAAGACACCTTCACTCGTGGCAACTTCAGTAAACCTTTGTCAATAATTCAAAACCTCCTATGCACATATTCATTTCGACACATTTTCATTTTGGCTTTGAAGGTACTCAATATTTTTGCAACATTCAAATGATTTTCTGTTGAAACATTAGTTCTCGCCACGCCCCACTATTTATATTCTTATGTAGCATATTATATTCGTTTTATCTTTTTATTCTGCAATCACCTTTGTAAAACATTCAAAAATTGTTGTCAGCTAATGCAGACGATGGTTTTAATTACTGTGGCAAATGTCCCTACGTATTGTGTCATTCGTAAAATCCCTAAAAATTGGAAAGAGGCTGTTGGAGAGTGAAGTGTCAAATAGGAATCTTCAGTGCTGTGTTGCTCAGAACAAGCAATCTTTATTAAATGTTCTGATACCATGTACGTAAGAATGGTCGGAGACGACTCCAAAACGGTGTTTCTTGTGGGACATAGTTGCCCTCTTAAATGCAGTTGGGAGCATACGTCAATTCCGTCTGAGTTCCAAAGCGAAATGCTACGAATCATACTCTTTGCAATACAATAATTGCATGCAATATTGATGTCAGTGTTAGCCACATCAAAATAATCTATAAACATAATCTACTAAAACACGATCACTGATGGACAACTGTATAGTCAAGTGTACGTACTCCTATAATCACATGATGTCTAATGGATGCCTTCATTATGTACCGAAGGTCATTTACAATGCTTCTAAAGTTCTTATTCCTTGCCAGACATTTGCTAGCTGCCCGGCATTATTTACCAAAAATCTGAATATTTGTTTTTCACTGAGAACGCGTCTAAATTCTATACAAACTTTAGTATGGAAGGATATTAATTTCTACCATTTGTTATAAAGTATTTCAAATGAATTCCAAGATAAAGTTACCATAATACTGCTGACAAATTAAGAAAAGGTCATTCTCACTTCAACCTGAGAGATGAAATGACAATCAATGTGACTTGCCAACTTATTTACTACTCCCCGCTATTTCCTCTGGAAGATAACTCAGTAATTTATCCCAATTTTGACAACTTCTTCATTAACAAATTTAATTTGAGGAAAGTCCAATTCAGAAGGCTGTGAACTTAGATATTTCTTATATGTCACTTAAGTAACAACTACATCTTATCGCTTATAGCAAAATATCATATTTGTGATTTCTTATCTGCTTCCTGTTTCATGGTATGCTGCGATATTTTTAAGTAGTGTCCAGCCAACTCCAATTCTCTATTTAATCTTTCCCTGAAATTTGGAAAAGGAGTGTTTAAATACATTGTCTCTGAATCCTGACTTACTCATTTCTCCTGAAACATTTTTAACGATCTTCTCACTTCATACCCAAAAACCAATTCAAATGGACGCATTTAGCCAATTCATATGGTGCATCTGTGATCGCAACCATCTGGATAGTCTTGACTATACGCTCTCAACAGGATCTTTAATGTGCGATGCCACCTTTCTCTCCTTCCCTGCAATTCCAGATAGTATATTTGAATTGTTGTAATTTTAATTTGTCCATAACTTCGTTGAATAATTTTAATGTGAAGTTTGACCCTTGATCTGACTATATCTGTATTGGGAGAAATAGTTGAGTAGTTATCATTTTAGATGTGATATTGAATATTGGAATGGCCTCTTGAAATCCCGTCGATACACCAGTATTATTAACACATCCTGATTTACAACTTTTTACCTGAGGTAGGGGAAATATGTGTCTAAGCCTCCTTTAAAAGTTTTCGCAGATGCAAGAATAAGTATTAGATGTGAAGGTTTTATTACTGCCTGTAGTTTTCCAAATATCTGACAAGTATTTCTCATCTGTAAAAATTCAACTATATCCTTGTGCAGTCCAGGCCAGTAAAACTGATTCTGTATTTTAGCTTGTCTTTACCTCACTCCTAAATAATCCGCAAGTGGTAGGTCATGCGCCACTTGCAACGCATCCTTTCTGTACACAACTGACAATTCGATTTGATGAATTTCTGACCAGTTCTCATCTACCTGAACCTGTTACTCTCTCCGTTTCCTCGCGAAGACACCATTTTTATGGTAAAAATATTTCGGGATGTGTTTGATTTGTCCATAACTTCGTTGAATAATTTTAATGTGAAGTTTGACCCTTGATCTGACTATATCTGTATTGGGAGAAATAGTTGAGTAGATATCATTTTAGATGTGATATTGAATATTGGAATGGCCTCTTGAAATCTCGTCGATACACCCAGTATTATTAACACATCCTGATTTACAACTTTTTACCTGAGGTAGGGGAAATATGTGTCTAAGCCTCCTTTAAAAGTTTTCGCAGATGCAAGAATAAGTATCAGATGTGAAGGTTTTATTACCGCCTGTAGTTTTCCAAATATCTGACAGGCATTTCTCATCTGGCAAAATTCAACTATATTTTTGTGCAGTCCAGGCCAGTAAAATTGATTCTGTATTTTAGCTTGTCTTTACCTCACTACTAAATAATCCGCAAGTGGTAGGTCATGCGCCACTTGCAACACATCCTTTCTGTACACAACTGACAATTCGATTTGATGAATTTCTGACCAGTTCTCATCTACCTGAACCTGTTACTCTCTCCGTTTCCTCGCGAAGACACCATTTTTATGGTAAAAATATTTCTGGATGCATTTGGATTCCTTTTCTCTGTGTGCCTTTTGATAAAACTGCTTTCAATTTCCACCTTCCTGTTGTAACTCAATTAATTTATTTGAGCTAAAGATGTCTGCATTGTCATCTATTGCTCGCAATTTGTGCCAACCATCTGATCAAACAACTTTCTTACCTGTACTCTTTGTTCTGTCCTGATTCTACTAATGAATTTGTGACTTACTTACCTCATCGTCAGGAAAGATTCCAATTGCAGTGTCCTGCAACTGCCGAGTTCCGTGAGTTTCCACTTGCTTTTCAACCACGTTAGACAGCACTACAATCTGTGAAACAGCTATATCATGAGCAAGTACAAATAGTCTTCAGGGAGCTGAGAGTTTGTCCTGTACTGCTATCATGAAATCTGCACTCTTTACTGGACACTCTCAGCACAAATGACATAATTGAGCGCTTTTTGCCTCGACGTGAATTCCCGTTGATAGTATCTTTCCTGGCAATTCTGCTTCAGGAGTAAGCATCTCCACATTTTTCACACCATAGACTGAGAGTATCCTGTGTCCCTCAGTATTGTAACCTCTTTACCTGTTGCCCCTGCTCTAAGCGAATAAACTTTACCTTTGCAGATATATATTTTAAGAAGATGTGGTACTTCCTCATCAACCAATCTCTGACCAGAATATACATTCGGGTGCAACTTTCTAGCTTCTGTTGTGTTTTCTGTTACCACTCCAACACAATTAACTGGATTTTCCCGTTTTCCTACATTTGGCTTCCCAGTGCCTCCCCAAACCCACCAACACCGTGACTTCATGTGGTCTACTTAATCGGAATGAAAACACCGGAGTGTTTTTCTGACTTCTCTGCTAGCCTTAAGGTTTCCATTTTACCCTGTGGCAAGTTGTCCTTATGATTTTCAACGAGATCTATATTTCCTTTTCCACTTGAGGATTGTTCTTTTACAGAATTTCTATCCTTCACAGATCGATATTGATTCTGGAAGCCAAACTTTGCTTTATGGTCAAGCTTGTAATAAACAGCCATTTCAGCTGTGAACTTGGCAGGACAACTTCCTGCTCAACGATATGAGTTCTCACTACGTCATGAGGTGAAGTTTTGAACCCCACCGCAATAATTGTCTCTGGAAAAACGTTGTACATTTGCTCTATTTTTAAAGTTCTTATCCACCAATCAAAATCACTTTGTTTGATTTTCAAAAAACAGTATTGCTTTAAACAGGATCCTTCCTTAGATTCCTGAAACGTTGTCTGTAGGCTTCTGGCACAAGCTTATGTGCACTTAAGATGTCTTA
>NC_057757.1:2866469-2869555 GCF_004010195.1 Chiloscyllium plagiosum
CCTGAATTCCAACCAAATCAGAGAATAGCCGAGATTCGGGACCTGGCCACCCCACTTTAATTAATGCAAGTTTTTTTTTCAGAATCTCACATCCCAAGGTTTTGCAGTAGACCACGATTGAAAATGGATTGTTGTTTTTCACTGACAGTAGATGATTGGAGTGTATACGTCTGTAATATTACTGCTTCTCTATTTTTTCCTGTGTTGTTCTGAGGAAAATGAATCATTATCGGCGTTGTTTGAAACCAAGATCATTAGCTGTCTCATAATTAAGGTGCAGGAACGCAGTCAGTTAGCTGTATCGTTGTTGTAGTTCTAAGAATATTGGTATAAGATGCCTGCATGTTTATGTACTATGCATTCCCAGAACAGTCAATAATTGGACAATATTTCTTGCAGGCAATGTTCCCATTAACAGGCCGTCAAGAAAGGGCAAGTGACAATATTAATAATAAAGATCACCTGCAAAACATTGTCAGTTGACTTCAAAATCTCCAGCAGAAAGATCCACGATGCTTACCCTGGCTGGAAGAAGAAGGAACTTGACTGAACAGAAAATCCTTGGTATTTAAGTAAGTTAACTATTAAATCAGACTTGTCTTTGCCAGCATCAAAGAATCACAAAAGTGTTTTGATGGGTAACCCTCAACGTTTACAAACAATTGACTTTAAGGCTGTGTAAATGGCTCAATTTCTTTCAACAGTCTGCTTACTCGCACGCTCAATCTTTGTCCACATGCTGGACTTTTCCATTAGAATATTATGGTGTTCAGCACTGATGCCTCACACCGCCAAGGACCTAATTTGAACCCCAGCCTTCGGTGACTTCCCGTGTAGAATTTTCACATTCTCCCACGTGTGTGTGTTTCGAAAAACACAGTACAAGGTGCGCAGTTTAGGTGGCTTTCCAACTGTGGCCAGAGATGTTTGGGCAAACGATTGGAAATGTAGGGTAGAGTGGTGACTCTATGTGGGATGCTCTTCAGATATTTGTTACGACTGGCTTGTTTCCACATCGTTCTGATTTTACAATGCTATTGTTTAAAACTTTCCAGATGAACACAGTGAAAGGTAACATTAACGTCCTGATGAATCGAGAGCCAGTCTAATTGCTCAGGGCGATGTATGAGTTAAGTTCCCATCAGCACGTCATCTCTTACACGTTCACTTGAAAACAAAATTGTAAAACTCAGCTCTGTAATACAGAATCGAAATGTTTGCCAGGCAAATTTAGCTCCTGTTAAACATGTTTCCTTTTGGTTCCCTTTAAAGTTATAATTCTATACGCCTCACTCTCCTATCAACCTCTACCAGAATCCAAATTCTGCTTTGGAAATTTTTTTCGGAAACAAAGTCACAATTCGAGACTGCAATGTATTTGATAATTAACTTTAATCACTCACCATCACAAATCATTAATCTGATCACACTTGATCGACCAAACAAAATGTCAGCTATTAGTGATATACTCCTTACTAACAGTGTGTAGATTCAATTCTAAAGTGTGATTCACAGAATTGTTAAGTAAAGAAGGAGGCCATTCAAATCATTGCATGATCACAGTGCTACGTCCACGCTTTCTGACTTTCTGCAATTTCCCAGCATTCTCCAGGTAATGATGTACTTTGTATCTGATTAAATGTTATATAATGTCCTTGAATGAAACCGCCTCAACACAATAAATTCTTGATCTAATTACTCGCTGTGTGAAGTTTCTTTCTCACATCCAATTTAATTCTCTTTTTATTTATTTGATATCTCCGCTGTTATTGTCAACATTATTTTTCCGACTCGAAACAGTCTATCACTATCTTTTCTGTCCGGATCTTGCATGACTTTGAAAACTTTTTTCAAAAATGTTCTTTCAGCCTTCTGCGATAGAACTTCATGGCTAAAATGTCTCATTGCTGGAGCCTGTCATGGCTAGGTGGTTTTCCTAACCTGCTGGAGTATCCTTTGTTCATTATTTCCCCACGCATTCTCAATTACATCTGGAAGCAGTCTAGTAGTCCATCCTGGTTTCTGACTCCCTTCATGCTGATAAATAAACTCCAATATGTGTTGGTCAGAATTAAGGCAGTGTTTCCAATCCTTGTTCCAATCTGCATTCCGACCCCATCAGTCTCTCTTGGAATTCTCAGATTCAGCCTCGACTGCTAACCCATGGCCTGCTTCCTGAACAAAACTTGCAGCTGACTCCATCTCAGAGCAAAGACAAAACCGTCTGATTTTAAGTTTCCGGCACATGCCGGGTATTTTCTCGCCTCACGCTGTAAATATGCCTCGGCCCAGTCCATTTCGTGGCAGCCCGTTGTTTGTGTCGCCCTCGCCGGTATTCTCCAGCGCAACCGCTTCACACTACTCTCTGCTGGGCCGATGATTGACAGCAGCGACTGAACAACAGGTTTAGCGGGGCAGGCTGGCTTGTCTTCCAACCACTGAGTGAGGGAGAAGCGGGGCTGAGCCGATTGACAGTGCAGACCACTGAGTGAGACAGTTTGATCTGTGCTCACTTAAACAAGATGGACTGGAAAGGAGCAACCAATCTCAAAGACAGTTTCTGTCCACAAGGAAGATGGGGGATCCCATCACAATGCGTGCAACAGATAACGCTAAAGTATTGCCAAGAACCTTCAGGCAGATATGCGAAATGATATAAATCTGTACGATTCGGTATCAGTCCCCTCTGAAGCTCTCCAGCATCGACGTATCGGAAGAGCAGGCAGTCATTTGGCCCTTTGAGCTTGGCCTGCTGTTCAGTACTGAGATGAATGGTCATAATATTCAGTGCACTGCTATCGTTTTCACAACAGCGAACCTTGTCCAGTATAACCACAACATTCGGATTGGCGCACATTCTTTAAAACTGGTCTTGATAATGTCAAGTCCACAAAACCAGGACAAATCAACCCCACCGATTATTCTACTAATGTCGATCAACTCTCCATCATCAGCAAAGTACTGCAAGGCAGTAACAACAGGACAACCAGGTTGTACTCAATCGTCAATAAGCAGATCAATGATACTGTGCATTCAATCAGAGCCACTCAGTTTTATTTTTGTCGTCAGTACACAGAGATTTTTTT
>NC_057757.1:2870864-2874668 GCF_004010195.1 Chiloscyllium plagiosum
ATTTTCAAAATCCAATGTTATTCAGGCTGTAAAAAATTGTAACTGCGTCAAATACAGAAGTGACGTTTGGTTTTAAGACTCCTCCGTGCAAATCGTCCTCCCCTGTTAAATTCGTTGAAAAGATTTTTAAAAAGGGACTGGTGAGAGCCCAGTAAAGGAAGAAAACAAGATAAGTAGAGGTGAAGAATGGGCAATTCAACCAATAGAGTCTACTCTCACCATTCAATAAGATCAGGGCTGATGTGATAATCGTCAGCTCGACTTTACTGCCTTATTCCCTTAGTCTTGATTCCCTTACTAATTAAAAATCTGCTTCCCTCAGCCTTAGATACACTGATCAGCCAATCTCGAAAGCACACTGTGGAAAATTCAGCACCCTGAGAGAAAGAATTCGAAAACATCTCTATCTTAAATATGTGACTCCTTTCTCTGAGATTATATCCTCTGGCCCAAGGCTCGCAGACAAGTAGAGGCAATAGCTCTGAATCTATCCCTCCAAACCACTCTCTTTTTTTACCGTTCAGTAACGACTTGTCTCATTCTTCTAAATATCGATAATGTCAGGAGCAGTCTGGAAAATCTCATCCCTCGAAATAAATCAATTCATGTCCGCCATCATTCCTGTGAATGTTTTCTGGACTGCCTTTCCTGGAGTAAGGCGATGTGCATCTTGTGTTGTTTTAGCAAAACTTCCATAGTTTCCCGGCATTTTCTTTGCGAAAAGATAGATATGTCATTTAACTTGCTTATTACCATCAGAAGGTGGATGCGATCTTATAATCTTTCAACAGAAGGCTCCACAATTCTCTCTGTGCTGCAGATTTCTGCATTTTTCCCCAATCAAATAACATTCACCTCTTCAATTCGTCCTGCCAAAATGCATAAACCTCAATTTTTCCCACACCATATTCTATCTGCTATGGCTTTGTCCACTTGCTTAGTTGTCTATAGCCCTCTGTAATTTGTTGTCCCATCCTCACTAGCTGCCTCCATGTCCGTTTGGTGTTCTGCAATCTTGATTACAGTGCATTCGTTTCGATTGTACAGGTGACTTGGAAGAAGAGAATTGGTGGTTAGTATTTATTATAAATAGATGTCGCTTCAATACTGATGAACGTAGGTTTCTACATGTATACATTTGCGATCATAAAGATGTTCTTTTAGTCTCAACTCAGTGACTTCAATTCATTACCTAAGTCTTGGTCAATATCCTTGGCTGACTTTTCTCCTCAGCAGTATTAGCTCAAGGGTTCTTCCTTTTTGAATTAATCTCACCTGCAATACCATGCAGAATCAATGTTTGAAATCCAAACATATTCTGTCTGTTGGTTTCCCCAAAATCTATCTTGCTGTTAACACCACAAGTTATTTTAATAAACGGGTCAGCTGTGGTTTCCTCTTCACAAAATCATGCTGATTCTTGTTGATTTGATCATGTATTTCTAATAGCTCTGTTGCTTCCATTTTTACAACAGAATTTCATTTTCCCAATCACAGAGCAGTTTGCAAAATGCAGCTGAAAGTATCTGCTAGTCTCTCAGGCTGCACACAGAACAGGTGAGTAGGAAGCTACGATATTTGTTTGTGAAATACCCCAACTGATCAACAAATGTCCTTTTGACTGGCTACCGGTGTGGTCAAAAGGACTCTGGGCTCCATGGGATGGTTGGGAGGTGGGAACCTGATGACGGTATCTGGCTGAAAGGAGGAGATGGTGACTGAGAGGGGTTTTATTGGGCTGCAGCTCAACAAGAAATTTCGTGAACCCCCAAACCCAGCCACTTTCACGACCACTAAAGTCACTAGTAGCAGGTTTATGTCAGTGTCAACAATAAGAAAAAAAGACAGAAGCAGAAATCAGTCCATTCACCTTACCGACACTGGTCCAGCATTCAACGATAGCTGATAAGTTTCTCAGCTGTCTCCCTGTAACCCTGAATCTCCTCGACAGTCGAGAACCTATCCATCTCGTTCTTTAATACACTGAATGAGCTGGCCTGCACGCCCCTCTGTGGAAATGAATTCCATTCATTCACCATTCTCTGGCTTAAGACGTTGGTCCTTATCTTCGTGCTGTAAGGTCTTCCCTTTACTCTCAGACTGTGCCCTCGTGTCCTCGTCTGTACTCGCAATGGAAACATCTTCTCAACATCTGCTCGGTCCAGGCGATTCAGCATTATGTCTGTTTCAGTTGGATCCCTCCTTATTCTTCTAAACTGAATCGAGTGGAGAATAAGTATCCTCAAACTTTCTCCAAATGTTCAGCTTTAAATTCCGAGGGCCATTCTCATGAACCTTCTTTTAATTCGTTCCAGGGCCAGGACGTCCTTCCGGAGATATGAGACCCAAACTTCAGATAACACTCCAAACGTGTTCTGAAAACAGTCTTATGGCGCCTCAAAAATAAATCCCTCCTTTCATATGCAAGTTCTGGCAAAATAAATGCCATCATTGTATTTGTAGTTATTACCTACTGACTCAATGTGAAAGTTTACTTTGAGAGTCGTGGAATGGAACTCGCGGGTTTCTTTGCATATCTTGATCAATATAAATTGAACCTGGCCTTTCTTTCCCCGTACCACGAGCACCTCACTTTCTCGAATTGTATTACACTCACTCCTTCATCCCCAGTTTGGTTGCAATAATGAGCTAAGACAGGAGACACTGCAGACTGATCATTCTCATTATCTCCAGTCACCATTCTTTCATTTTACACCAACAATAAAGACATCATTGTCATTCTATTATTGTGCTGACGTTGCGTTTACTTTGCAGTTGTCTATGGATTGTATATCGAAATCTAAAGGCTCATGATATTTTGAGGAAATACATGTTTCCTTCCCTGAGAAAGAAGTAAGAGGCAGTATTTCGGAGCAAGTCAGTCCCGTTCTGCACACTGCAGTCGAGGGTTAGGAGTGCGTAGGCGGAGGGGTCGGGGGTTCTCCTCCACAGCTCCAGCCTCAAAGTGTGTCCAGCTTTGAGGAGAGCAAAAATCGGAAATGACGTATGTGGATCGGGAGTTGGGGAGTGAAAAAATGGGCGAGTTCCATATGCAGATATAAAGATTTGCAAATAGAGGCAGGTATTGTGGCACACAGTGAAAGGCTCAATTCTTCATTCGACAAATTTGCTAACGATTAGAAACGAAAAGACAAGAGCTAACCATTTATTCAAAACCTTTCACCAGCTCAGGGCAAAGGACGCAACATTAGAGCGGGTATACCATTTTTAATTTTTTTTTATATTGACGGTTTTAAGCTTTAGATAGATTTTGATAAATATGCTGCTTTGCAAGATAAAACTGATGATTTCTCCAGCATTATCATATCGCAAAAATAACAAAACGGTTTTGTCCATCTGAAACTTTAACGATGATTCTCTCACAGATATTGCCAGGCCTGCTGAGAATTTCTAGCAATTCCTATTTTATTTTCAGATTTCCATCATTTACGGTTCTTTGTTTAATGTTAACCTTAGTAGTGTTTGCAACAATATCAAATACGTGCCAACTGCAGAGAATATTTCCTGATTCTAAAAATCCATCAGAAATGCTTGTCACCATGATGAATGAACAGAACCGAACTCCTATTTCATGACCGGGCACCAAGCCCAGGTGGCAGCGGTGAGAGTGTCACATCTTGACCACGAGACTACCAGGGAGGCCAACACGTGCGGTGATATCTTTGTTCCTTGACACTGTGTTTGCCATTTACTTTGTGACCATTTTCGCTGCAGACCAGATCCTCAATTTCTTCCAGTTATTACAGTGTGAAGAAATGCTATGTGGACCATCGTTCGGTGTGG
>NC_057757.1:2874700-2876040 GCF_004010195.1 Chiloscyllium plagiosum
GGGTAGATGCCTCACGATTATATCCACTCCATGTCCTTCACGTCAAGTCTTTGGACCCCCAACACAAGGTCCGTTGACAAAAGGCAACTTTAGATGTAACGCAAGCCATTTCCCCAGACAATGACAAGCGTTGTGGTGAGGTGAGATATGAAATGGGCAGTGAGCTGGGATAGTCCCTCCAAACTTCTCATGTGCACAAGAAATTTCAAAATCTTACTGACCCAAGGAGCCTGGCAAGACAGCACTCATAGAACAGGTGTCAGGAAATTTCCATCAGGAAACTTGTCAAATTCAAATATGGGAAAGCAGAACGCTCTATTCCAGGTAGGAGTCAAACTGACAATTTTCGTAGCCAACGTTAGACGCGTGACCCGTCATGCCATCAGAATACCTCAAACACGTGCGTCCTAGCTTGTTGGTTTGGAACAGGGAGATAGGCAGAAACAGGAATTGCTAGGTGAACAACCAGCAAATGTAATGGCTGCCATGAATAACTACCCCAGATCCAACTAACGGTCTCTGTTAACTGTGTTTTCTCCATAGGTTCTGTCAGACCACTGAGTTTCTTTGAATTTGATCAGATTTATGTAAATCGGAATGAAGCTTGAGACAATTCAGTTTATTTTTTCTAATGGCTCAGCGACGACACGGCAGTGAACCCTTCTGTTAATTAAACTGAACACCCAGATTACCTCATCTCGCCTCTTCATATGCTAAAATATGAATGATACAAAACTCCAAAATTCCACGATTTAAAGAAAACGGTATCTATTCGTTTTAACAACTATTCACAAATCAACCCTTGCTTTCTCTTAACTGCTACTTATCTGCCTCTAACTCAATACAATTATCCAGTTCCAATGGAACACTTATTGAAATTATAGCAACTTAATCTTAAATCGATGTAGGGGCTGTGGTTTTCAGTATCTTCCTTCTTCAGGCTGAAGATCTCCTTGCATCAACTTCGTCCTTTTACTGCAAATATGTTTCAAATTATAAAGGTTCCTTGGATCGAGAGTGTTTCGTTGACAGTTACACTCTTGATATCAGTTACTCCGTCTGACATTGAAGCTACCTGCCTTTTTTATGCCTCCAGCACTGGATCGTCTAATTCCTGGATGTTGGCAAAAGCCATAAATTCAAGTTGGATTGGGTTTGCATTTCCTGGGGCATAGGAAAGACCGAATTGTTAAAAGGTAACAAACTCAGGTATCTATTTCACAGCCAAATCTGCCACATCTTCAATTTTTCCGAACACTATGAGACTGCTGGTTAGTCATTTGGCAGATATTTGTAAGCTCTCAGTTCAGAACAGCATTCACTCTCCCTTAACGGTACAC
>NC_057757.1:2876540-2879021 GCF_004010195.1 Chiloscyllium plagiosum
GACGGAGTGGCCATGCCCCTCCTCAGTGACAGAGTTTGAGTTTGGAGGAAGTTTGTGTTACGAGATGATGAGAGACAGAGGAATGTATTCCATGACCAAAACCAACCAGAGAGAATTGACACCTTTCTCAGTTATGAACTGAGCAGGAATCAGCCAGTGAGCAGCGAGATATTGGTCTCTGTGTTTAGGGAATGCGAACAGTTCCACTCAGTGTATCTGTATTTATGTTTCTGAAGGTGTAACATACAAAGATTCAATAAAAAGGGTAACTGGAGAGAGAATAGGCCCCTCAAAGACCACCAAAGCAGCCTGTGTGTGGAACCACAGGAAGTAGTGTAGATACCAAACGAATATTTTGCATGAGTGTTTGCAATGGAGAAGGACATGGAAGACAAGCAGTTTGGGAATAAGATGATGACATCTTGAAAAATATCCATATTACAGAGAAGGAGGTGCTGGATATTCTAAAATGCATAAAGGTGGATAAATCCCTAGGACCTGATTAAGTGTAAGCTGGAACTCTGTGGGAAGCTAGGGAAGTGATTGCTGGGCCCCTTGCTGAAATATTTATATCACCTATCGTCACAGGTGAGTGATGATCACCACATGAACACTGAGTGACCGTCACCTTTCAGACTCACTTCAGTGATAATGCATCAATGGGACTGATTGATTTGCTAGACACCCTGAAAGATCATTGAGAACCAGCGACATTGTGCAGGATCAGGCGTGAACATTCACCAGGCACAGTGTGAATGGCAGGTTCCCTTCCCAATAGGACATTATTTCACCTGGAAAGCATGCACCCCAACAATGCAGCACTCCCTCAGTACTGCACTGGTAGGGTTACTCTTGATTTTATGACCAAGACTGTGAAGCAGGACGTGTAACCTCAGATATCAGACTGACCTCAATGATAAGTGACACAGAGTGTTGCCTTAAGTGTTTCTGAAAATTAAACGTGCAAAGATTTGGTAATGCTTTCACGCAAATAAGATATTTACCATAATAGGATCCTGTGGGAGAGAAAGAAACAGAAAAATGTTAGTACTGTCTGCAGAGAACCTAGAGGGAGATTGACATGTTCCCCACAATGGGTTCAGGAGCTGAAACATTGAGTGTGACTGGGGTTCAAGATCGGAGTGGGGCTTTCAAACACTCCATGACTATTCAAACTCACAGAGTGTCGACATCAGTGTTTGTGGAGATTAAACATGCAAAGATCCAACAATAAATTCTCATAAATAAAAAACTTATTATTATCATTGACTGTGGGGTAGAGAGGACTATCAGAATTGTGTTTGTATTATCTACAGAGAAGTAAGAGGGAGATTTGCATTTTCCCCAGTCTGATCAGGAACAGAAACACTAATGTTGGGAACTCTGTGCTGTAAGATGAATGTATTCTGTCACTAATATCATCCGGACGAAATTTACAACTTTCACAATGTTGGGAACACACAAGGAGCGGTCACTGAGCTGTTGAAGGGAATTGTGTTTGGGGATTGTAGGCTGTTTCACACAGAGTTCCTGCATTAGTGTTTCTGGACATTAAACATGCAAAGATTCAGTGGTAAATTCCATAAATTAGCATACTTACCATAACCTGTGGGAGAGAAACAGATTTGTGTTAGTATTAACTAAAGAGAATGAAGGAGTCCATCAGTTTTTTCCCCAGAATTTGTTTAGGATCTGAAACATTGAGTGTGACAGGGGTTTGACATTGGTGTGGGGCTTTCAAACACTGAGTGACCATCACTGTTCAGATTCACTACAGTGATAATGCCTCATTGTGACTGATTAGGTAGTAGGGCTGCTGGAGAGGTCTTTGAGAACCAGCGATATTTGTATAGCAACAGGAGAGAACATTCACCAGAGTAAGAATGGAAGGTTCCCTGCCTGAAGGACATTATCTCATCGAGAAGACAGGAACTCAAAAATGTAGCACTCCGTCAGCACTGTGTTGGAAGGGTCACTCTCAATCCTATTACCCTAAGGAGCTGGAGCTTCAGTCAATGAAGGTCTTCCTCAGAGGTGTGATCGCTGCCCACTGAATCAGAGAGCGGTGCCAATTCAGAGATTCCTTGGCAGGAAACATCTATCAACACAGCAGTGTTTGATGGAGAGGCTCTGTCCCTCGTCAGTAACAGAGTTTGAGTTTAGAGGACGTTTGTGCTGTGAGATGATGAGGGACAATCAGAGGAATGTATTCCATGACCAAAACCAACCAGAGAGAATTGACACCTTTCTCCATTATGAACTAAGCAGGAATCAGCCAGTGAGCAGCGAGATATTGGGCTCTGTGTTTAGGGAATGTGAACAGTTCCATCAGTGTATCTCCTTTTGTGTTTCTGATAATGTAGCATTCCAAGATTCAATAAAAAGCATAACTTGGAAGAGAATCGGGTGCCTAAAAGATCACCAAGGCAGCTTATGTGTGGAACTGTAGGAGGTGGGGGAGATACTAAATGAGTATTTTGC
>NC_057757.1:2879064-2900217 GCF_004010195.1 Chiloscyllium plagiosum
GCTTCAGTCAATGAAGGTCTTCCTCAGAGGTGTGATCGCTGCCCACTGAATCAGAGAGCGGTGCCAATTCAGAGATTCCTTGGCAGGAAACATCTATCAGCCATGCGGTGTTTGATGGAGAGGCTCTGTCCCTCGTCAGTAACAGAGTTTGAGTTTAGAGGACGTTTGTGCTATGACATGATGAGGGACAATCAGAGGAATGTATTCCATGACCAAAACCAACCAGAGAGAATTGACACCTTTCTCCATTATGAACTAAGCAGGAATCAGCCAGTGAGCAGCGAGATATTGGGCTCTGTGTTTAGGGAATGTGAACAGTTCCATCAGTGTATCTCCATTTGTGTTTCTGATAATGTAGCATTCCAAGATTCAATAAAAAGCATAACTTGGAAGAGAATCGGGTGCCTAAAAGATCACCAAGGCAGCCTATGTGTGGAACTGTAGGAGGTGGGGGAGATACTAAATGAGTATTTGAAAATATCCATGTTACAGAAGGAGGTGCTGGACTGTCTTAAAACACATAAAGGTGGATAAATCCACAGGATCTGATAGTGTGTACCCGAGAACTCTGTGGGAAGCTAGGGATGTGATTGCTGGGCCCCTTGCTGAAATATTTGTATCAACTGTAGTCATGGATGAGTGACCATCACCATTCAGACTCACTTCAGTGATAATGCATCAATGGGACTGATTGGTTTGCTGGACAGCCTGAAAGGTCATTGAGAACCAGTGACATTGTGCAGGACGAGGAGAGTACACTCGCCAGACAGAGTATGGGCGGCAGGTACCCTTTCCTAAAGGATGTTATCTCATCTGGAAGGGAGGAACCCCAACAATGCAGCATTCCCTGAGTACTTCACTTGGAGGGTCTTTCTTGATTTTATAACCAAGGCTGTGAAACAGAACATGTAACCTGGGCCTTGAGACTGACCTCAGTGATAAGTGACACAGAGTGTCGGATTAAGTGTTTCTGAAGATTAAACATGCAAAGAGTCAATAATAATTTGACAGAATTAAAATATTTACCATCCTTGTGCCCTGCGGGAGAGAGCAAAAACAGATATGTGTTAGTATTATCTGCAGAGACTCGAGGGAACTTCACATTATACCCACAATGGGTTCTGGAACTGAAACAGTGAATGTGACAGGGGTTCGAGATTGGTGTGAGCCTTTCCCACAGTAAGTGAACATCACTGTTCAAACTGACTTTAATGCAGAGTGATAACATTCATGTTTATGGAGATTAAACATGCAAAGGTCCAACATTAAATTCTTATTAAAAATTATTTATCATCATCATGTACTGTCGGGGAGAGAGAAATAACAGAATTGTGTTCGTATTGTCCACAGAGAGACAAGAGCGAGATTTGCATTTTCCCACAGTCTGAACAGGAACGGAAACATTGATGTTGGGAACTCTGTGCTGTAAGATGAATGTATTCTGTCACTAATATCACCCGGAGGAAATTTACAACTTTCACAATGTTGGGAACACACAAGGAGCAGTCACTGAGCTGTTGAAGGGAGCTGTGTTTGGGGATTGTCGGCTGTTTCACACAGAGTTCCTGCATTACTGGTTCTGGAGATTAAACATGCAAAGAGTCAGCTGCAAATTCTATAAATTAGTATACTTACCCCAATCTGTGGGAGAGAAACAGATTTGTATCAGTACTAACTAAAGAAAATCAAGACGTACATACATTTTTTTTTACCCCTGAATTCATTCATGAACTGAAACATGGTGTGTGACAGGGGTTTGAGATTGCTGTGGAGCTTTTCAAACACTGAGTGACCATAACCATCCAGACGCACTTCAGTGATAATGCTTTGTTCTGACTGGGTAGTAGGGCTGCTGGAGAGGTCATTGAGAACCAGCGATATTTGTATAGCAACAGGAGAGAACATTCACCATAGTAAGAATGGAAGGTTCCCTACCTGAAGGACATTATCTCATTGAGAAGACAGGAACCCAAACAATGTAGCACTCCCTCAGTACTGTGCTGGGAGGGTCACTCTTAATTTTATTACACTCAAGGAGCTGGGGCTTCAGTCAATAAAGATCTCCCTCAGAGGTGTGATCGCTGCCCACTGAATCAGAGAGTGGTGCCAATTCAGAGATTCCTTGGCAGGGAACAGTGTTTGATGGAGTGGCCATGCCCCTCCTCAGAGACAGAGTTTGAGTTTGGAGGAAGCTTGTGTTGTGAGATGAGGAGAGACAGTCAGAGGAATGTATTCCGTGACCAAAACCAACCAGAGAGACTTGACACCTTTCTCAGTTATGAACAAAGCAGTAATCAGCTAGTGAGCAGTGAGATATTGGGCTCTGTGTTTAGGAAATGTGAGCAGTTTCACTCAGTGTGTCTGTATTTGTGTTTCTGAAGGTGTACCATGCAAAGATTCAATAAAAAGGGTAACTAGGGAGAGAATAGGGCCCATCAAAGATCACCAAGGCAGCCTATGTGTGGAACCGCAGGAGGTGGAGGAGATATTAAATGAGTATTTGCACCATTGTTTGCAATGGAGACGGACCTGCAAGATATAAAATGTATGGAAATCGATGGTGATATCTTTAAAAATGCCCATATTACAGAGAAGGAGGTGCTGGATGTCTTAAAATACATAAAGGTGGATAAATCCCCAGGACCTGATCAAGTGTATCCTGGAACTCTGTGGGAAGCTAGGGAACTGATTGCTGGGCCCCTTGCTGAAATATTTGTCTCAAAGGGAGGAACCCCAACAATGCAGCACTCCCTCAGTACTGCACTGGGAGGGTCGCTCTTGATTTTCTGACCAAGGCTGGACATGTATCCTTGGCCTTCAGACTGACCTCAGTGATTAGTGACACAGAGTGTTGGCATTAGTGTTTCCGAAAATTAAACATGCAAATTTCGGGAATAATTTCACAGAAATAAAATATTTACCAGGCTTGGGTACTGTGGGAGAGAGAGAAAACAGATATGTGTTAGTATTATCTGCAGAGACTCAAGAGGGAAATTCACATTATACGATCTCATCGAGAAGACAGGAACACAAACAATGGAGCACTCCCTCAGTGTTGTGTTGGAAGGGTCACTCTCAATTCTATTACCCTCAGTCAGTGAAGATCTCCCTTAGAAGTGTGAGCGCTGCCCACTGAATCAGTGAGTGGTGCCTATTCAGAGATTCCTTGGCAGGGAACAGCTATCAACACTGTGGTGTTTGACGGAGTGGCCATGCCCCTCCTCAGTGACAGACTTTAGTCTGGAGGAAGTTTGTGCTGCGGGATGATGAGAGACAGTCAGAGAAATGTATTCCATGACCAAAACCAACCAGAGAGAATTGACACCTTTCTCAGTTATGAACTAAGCAGCAATCAATCAGTGATCAGTGAGATACTGCAGTGAAGGGCTCTATGTAAAGGGATTGTGAACAGTTTCCCACAGAGTGTCTGCTTTCATGTTTCTGAAGGTGTAACGTGCAAAGGTGCAATAAATTAGCGTACTGATGATCCCCTCCTATGGGAGAGAAACAGAATTGTGTTGGTGTTGACAGCAGAGAATAAAGAGGGAGATTCACAATTTGGTCATAATGAGTTCAGGAACTGAAACACTGGGTGTGACAGGGGTTTGAGATTGGTGTGCAGTTTTCAACCACTGATTGACCATCACTGTTCAAATTCACTTCAGTGATAATGCCTCAATGTGACAGATTGTGCAGCCTTAAAGTTCACTGAGAACCAGGAATATTTGTACAGGACCAGGAGAGAATATTCACTGAGAGTACGAATGCAAGTTCCCTTTCCGAAAGGACATTATTTTGTCGAGAAAACAGGAATTGCAACATTACAGCATCCCCTCAGTAATGCTCTGTGAGGGTCAGTCTAGATTTTAATATCCTCAAGGGTAAGCAGCTAAATGGTTATCCTGCAGTTTCCATGGTCAGATGTTATTGAAACCAATGAATTTCACTGATTTTGAACCTAAATTCACAAACTGTCAAGGAGAGGTTTAAAATTACTGTTCTCTGAATTTCTACAAATTGGGTTTGCTTTCCCAAACATTCAATGAATCAACAGAGACTGTCATTTCCAGGAGAGGTGCTCTCCTGAACCTTTTAAAAGTAAAACCTGAGCTAGACGGTAAAGATTTTCCATTCCCTGCAATGCCTGCTTCAGCAGTACGGGTCAGTTAACTTAGACACATTTCCATCACAATGTTATGAATTGGGCAGTCTCTGCTCCAAGTCACTGAACTATAATATTCAAGGAAAAGGTAACGCCAACGAGACTCTGAGGTAATGGGCGGCTTGTGGGTGGCACAGTGGTTAGCACTGCTGCCTCACAACGCCAGAGACTCGGGTTCAATTCCCGCCTCAGGCGACTGACTGTGTGGAGTTTGCACGTTCTCTCCGTGTCTGCGTGGGTTTCCTCCGGGTGCTCCGGTTTCCTCCCACAGTCCAAAGATGTGCAGGTCAGGTGAATTGGCCATGCTAAATTGCCCGTAGTGGTAGGTAAGGGGCAAATGTAGGGATATGGGTGGGTTGCGCTTCGGCGGGTTGGTGTGGACTTATTGGGCCGAAGAGCCTGTTTCCACACTGTAATGTAATCTAATCAAAAAAAAATGTAATGTAATCTAATATCATGCCATATTACTGTTACATTAAGCAAGGGTGAGCAAATGAAATATTCCTCAACAGAATAAAATCTGCCAAATTCATGAGAATGTTTCATGATTTACTTTTGGAAGGGGCTGTAAAACGATTTAACATAGCAACAAATCAGGTAGGCAAAGAAAATCTTTTGTCTTATGTTTATCACTTTGGTAATTCTTCCTTAAAATAACTCCATCAAATCCTGGCTGTGAGCTCTGTCCATGGTCTACACTGGACACTCGGAGCTCCGTCCAGAGACTGCAAGCTCTGACCATGGTCTACACTGGACACTCGGAGCTCCATCCAGAGACTGCAAGCTCTGACCATGGTCTACAATGGACACTCGGAGCTCCATCCAGAGATTGCAAGCTCTGACCATGGTCTACACTGGACACTCGGAGCTCCGTCCAGAGGCTGTGAGCTCTGTCCATGGTCTACACTGGACACTCGGAGCTCCATCCAGAGACTGCGAGCTCTGTCCATGGTCTACACTGGACACTCGGAGCTCCGTCCAGAGGCTGTGAGCTCTGTCCATGGTCTACACTGGACACTCAGAACTCCATCCAGAGGCTGTGAGCTCTGTCCATGGTCTACACTGGACACTCGGAGCTCCGTCCAGAGATTGCGAGCTCTGTCCATGGTCTACACTGGACACTCAGAGCTCTGTCCAGAGGCTGTGAGCTCTGTCCATGGTCTACACTGGATACTTGGAGCTCTGTCCAGAGATCATGAGAGCAGGAATGACATTAAAAAGTTGATTGCCACCAGGAGGTGAGTGGGACAACACACTTCTACGTACCTGCCATGACCACTGCCATCAGGCTGACCAGGAGGAACAGACACAGATACTTCATGGTTGTGGTGAGTCGGGAGTCTCACGGTGAGTTGTTTGCCTGTAGATGTGGTGGTTTGTGTGCAGCGAAGTATGGATTTATATACAATTTCTGACCAGCTTCCTGGACCCTGCTGAGCAAAGTTTGGCTCAACTTCGAACACTTTGTTCTCACCATGAATCAGTTCTCTGACAGCTTGGCTAAGGATCAATAGTCAGGCTACTAAATGTCAGCCGAAAGATAAGGCATTGACTGCATGACTGAGAATCCCATGATCATTCTTGCAACCAACAGCTTCGACCTGTCCAACCCTTCACAATCTTGGGGCATACTGAAACCATGTCACAGCCATCAATGATTCTCCAACCGATTCAAACTTGAGGTGAGGAAACCCTCAATGGGAGGCAGAGGCTCAAACTCACCTCTTCCTCTCCAACTCCCCTCACATTCCTCAACTTAATTTATTTTATTAGTAAAAGACTATTTAAAATACAGATGGAAGGTGAGAAGGTAAAATCCAATCCCAGTGTCTTGTTCAAAGGAGACTACACTAGGATGAAGGAGGAGTTGGCTAAGGTCAACTGGGAGTAACGACTATACAGTGGGACTTTTTCATAGTGCTCAGCAAACGTATTAGCCTGTGAAAAGGAAGGATTGTAGGAGAAGAGATAACCATTTGAAAGTTGGTGTCAAATTGAAAGCCAATGCATACAAAGTGGCAAAGAATTCTTGGGAAATGAAAGGATTGGGAAATCTCGAAAGGTCAACAGAAAGCCACAAGAAAAGCTATGAAAAGAAGGTAACATAGATTCTAAGAATAAACTAGTTTGGAATATTAAAAACAGACAGCAAATGTTTCTACAAATATATAAAGCAAAAAAGAGTGGCTAAGGTAAACACTGGTCCTTCAGAGGATGAAAAGAGGGGTTTAACAATGGAAAACTGCTACCTCCCAGTGCCAGGGACCCGGGTTCAATTCCCGCCTCGGGTGACTGTCCACATGGAGCTTGCACATTTTCCCCATGTCTGTGTGGGTTTCCAATGGGTGCTCCGGTTTCCTTCCACAGTCCAAAGATGTGGAGGTTAGGGTGGATTGGCCGTGCTAAATTGTCCCATAGTGCCCAGGGATGTGCAGGTTAGGGTGGATCGGCCGTGCTAAATTGTCCCATAGTGCCCAGGGATGTGCAGGTTAGGGTGGATTGGCCATGCTAAATTGTCCCATAGTGCCCAGGGATGTGCAGGTTAGGGTGGATTGGCTGTGCTAAATTGTCCCATCGTGCCCAGGGATGTGCAGGTTAGGGAATAAGGCAAACAGAATATTGTCCTTCATTGCTAGAGGGATGGGGTTTAAAAACAGGGAGGTTACGCTGCAGCTGCATAGAGTGCTGGTGAGGCCAACATGGATGTACTGGCACTGTGTAGAGGGTGGGGAGAGGGTGTAGAGGAGGTTCATTAGGTCAGTTCCGGAGTTGGGAGGATTGGCTGTTGGGGAGTGATTGAGCAACTGGGATTATATTTGTTGGAATTGAGAAGAATGAGGGTGGATCTTATAGAAACATATCAAATGATGAAGGGAATAGATAAGATAGAAGCAGGGAGGCTGTTTCCACTGGTGGGTGAAACTAGAAAGAGGTGGCGTAGCCTCAAAATAATGGGGAACAGTGAGTTTTGAGCAGATTTGTCGCTCAGGCTGAGGTTCTGGATGTAGGTTTGCTCACTATGTTGGAAGGTTTGTTTTCAGACGTTTCGTCACCATACTAGGTAACATCTTCAGTGAGCCTCCGGATGAAGCACTGGTGGGGTGTCCTGCTTTCTATTTATACCATACGAAATGACACCACCAACCCTAGGAAACTCAAACATCTAAATAGAAAGCAGGCTATACCACCAGTACTTTAACCAAGGTCTCACTGCAGACGTTACCTAGTATGGTGACGAAACATCTGAAAACGAACCTTCCAGCTCAGCGAGCAAACCTACATCCAGAAGGGAGAATAGGTTTAGGACTGAGTTGAGGAAGAACTTCTTCACCCAATCTGTTGTGAATCTGTGGAATTCCCTGCCCAGGGAAGCAGTTGGGGCATTGAATGGTTTTAGGGCAAAGTGAAGGAATTAAGGGTTAGGGTGAGCTGGGGCCATGAAAGGATTACCCATGATCTTATTGAATGGTGGAGCAGGCTCAAGGGAGCAGACAGCCTCCTCCTGCTCCTGCTATGTTAGGTTCCCCCTCGCCGCACTCTGCCAAGTGGCAGTGCCAAGCAGTCACATTGCTGGATACACCTTGGCAAAGATAGATACATTTGAAAGGTCTGGCTGTACGCTATAAAGCCCATTAATGTTAACTGTTATCTTGGAGATTAACAGAGAACATCTTATCCCTTTCCATCGTGTTCTTTGGGAGATTTATTTCAAATGTCACAATGGCCCCAGAGAGTGTTTATTGGGCCAGGTGCGGGTGAGAGGGGGGCAGACTCACTAAAGTCTGACGTGGCATCTTAGAAGAAGGAGATAAGCAGGGACAGCAAGCATTCTGGGACTTGAAGCCAATGACGAGACCTTTAACAAAATGGCACTGTGGGGTGAAGGGGAGCGATCTCTCCGAGAGGAGGGAACGAAGCGCTAATGAGAGGAGGGAGGATGGGGAAAAGGGCACTGGAGCATTGAGCCTGTCCCACCCAGAGTTACCTGCACATCAGCCCGCTCCCCCATGTCCCCTCCTGCTCCACCAGACTCACAATCTCCAGGGAGAGTGAAGACAAACAGTGAAGTCTGTGAACAGGAAGAATTTTCTGCTCCCTTGAAGTGGCGGGATACTTTGGAAAGATGCAGCGAAAATGAAAAATTCAGATTCTCAATGTTGAGGAAAGAGTTTCCAAATTTCCCGTTTAGATTAAGATGTCAAGTTGTGTATCTCATAAGTTAGTGCTGACGACCTTAGAAACCCCACAGTGCCAAAAGGGGCCATTCAGCCCGCACCAACTTCCTGTATTCAGCACGGCCAATCCACCTAAATTGCACATCATTGGACCGTGGGGGGAAACCCACACGGACACGGGGAGAACATGCAAACTCCCCACAATCACCTGAGGTTGGAGTCAAACCCAGGTCCCTGGCATTGTGAGGCTGTGATGCTCACCAGTGAGCCACCGTGATACTCTTATTCCCATGGATCTCATTACTACCTGAGAAACAGGTGCTATCAGTATTGACGAAGGGTCTCTGGCCCAGAAATGTGAACTCTGCTTTCTCACTCTGTTGACGCTGCCAGACCCTGCAGTGTTTCTCCAGTGATTCTTGTTACGGTTTCATGGCTTGCTAAGCCTTGCCTCAGTTCTGCCCAGGTTCGGATTGAGTGCTGTCAATTCCGACCTGAAAGCCAACTACAGGGGCTTAATGTGGCTCCACCTTCACTGGAATTTTCCTGCATGACCCACGGACACCGTCCTCCCTCACCCTTCATGTGCGCAAGCTCAAACCGCCAAGCCTCCAGCCTCTCATACCAATCTTCACTCTGCACTGTGGAGCTCAGGGAGTCACTTCTGTCTGCCTCCTTTGGTCTCAGTTCACGCGCCTTGCTTCTTCTGACTCTTCGATTGGTGGACCCAGCACTCTTTGACTTTGTAGTCAGCGAGTTTTGAGAAGGTTTGTAGCTCAAGTTGAGGTTCTGGATGTAGGTTTGTTTGTTCCCAGCTCAGTGAGCAAACCTACATCCAGAACTTTGCAGTTTCTCAGAGAGTAGCAGGCATCTGAATTCATTGTTGGCACGGAAGGAGAGCTCATCACTGGTTCAGGGCACTTGCTGGGCATTCGATGGAGTGGACGTGTTACCGACATCACCACGTTACATCAACATCACACCAACAGTATGCGACAGATTGCAATGCTTGTGTCTTAACTGAGACAGCCAAGCCTGACTGTCCAAAGGGGTCTATCCAGAGAGGTTTCCAGTTGATGGGCGTTGCCACACTCAATTCAGTGCCAGCCCACAGGGTTGGTCCTGGTCAGTCCTGGGGGGCCGTTGGGCATGGGTAGCCAGGGTCCAGCCTGTGAAGTCAGTCCTGGACAAAGTGGGAAATGCAACTCACTGGCTCTCAAAGGGAATAATGATGGTAGAAAGGAGCATTCGGATATCAAAAAAAGTGGGATGTACAATCCCTCCCGACCGGAAAGAGGCTGTTCAGTCCATTTGAGAGTGCACCAACTCGCCAAAGAGTATCCCAGCCAGCCCCAATCCCCCAGCCCATTCCCATAACCCTCATTTCTGATGGCCAATTGACCGAGACTGCATCTCCCAGGACCACAGAGGTCTCTTTAACATGACCAGTCCACCTGACCTGCTAATCCCTGGATTGCAGAAGAGAGCTGGAGTACTCAATGGAAAACCCAAAGAGGCAGGAGGACAATGTTCAAATTCCACACAGCGATTTCATTCGAAGGAGGTGGGAAGGCACTTGAGGGGATAATTTCTGCATGAGGAGAATACTTGATCTACAATGGCAGTGGAGCAATCGATTGTTCTGAAGGTGAAAACCCCTGAAACACAGCAGTCATAGAAACTTAGGAGCAGGCCTGGTCTCACCTTTCCTGCCTGCTCCCCACAGCCCTTTATTCCGCCTCTCATCAGAAACATATCACACAATCCCGACAGTGTGGAAGCAGGCCATTTGGCCCAATGAGTCTACACTGACCCTTCAAGGAACATCCCACCCACCTACCCTATCCATATAACCCTGCATTTCCCATGGCCCATCCACCCTAACCTGCACATCCCTGGGCACTATGGGACAATTTAGCACGGCCAACCCACCCTAACCTGCACATCCCTGGACACTATGGGACAATTTAGCACGGCCAATCCACCCTAACCTGCACATCCCTGGACACTATGGGACAATTTAGCACGGCCAATCCACTATAACCTGCACATCCCTGGGCACTATGGAACAATTTAGCACGGCCAATCCACTCTAACCTGTACATCCCTGGGCACTATGGAACAATTCAGCACGGCCAATCCACCCTAACCTGCACATCCCAGGGCACTATGAGACAATTTAGCATGGCCAATCCACCCTAACCTGCACACTTTTGGACTGTGGGAGGAAACTGGAGCACCCAGAGGAAGCCCCCGGAGACACGGGGAGAAAATGCAAACTCCACACAGTCGCCCGAGGCTGGAATCAAACCCGAGTTCCTGGTACCATGAGGCAGCGTGCCACATTACGTATCTCCTTCGTGAATCTGTTAATTGATTCTGCTTCCACTACACTCTGGGCAGTGAGTTCCACAGATTCACAACCTTCTGAGAAGTCGTTTCTCCTGATCTCAGTTTTGAACCTATCTCCTCTCACACTATACCTATGACCTCTTGTTCGAGACGGTCCCACAAGGGGGTCCACCTGATCAATCCCTTTTAGCATTTAATTTACCCCCCTCATTCTTCTGAACTCCAGCGAGTACAAGCCTAAGCTGTTCAACAGCTCCTTGTTTGACAGTCCTTTCTTCCCTGGAATCAACCTGGGAACCACCTCTGCACTGCCTCCAGTGCTGCCACATCCAGTTTCAAATCGCATCCTTCCCCATCCCCTGACTCCCTTCCCAGACCCTCCTCTTCCCTTTCACTCCTCCCTGCCACCAACAGGATTCCTGATGAAGGGCTAATGCCCGACACGCGATTTTCCTGCTCCTCGGATGCTGCCTGACCTGCTGTGCTTTTCCAGCACCACTCTAATCTTGACTCTGATCTCCAGCATCTGCTCCTGATGCTGCCTGGCTTGCTGTGTTCTTCCAGCCTCTGGCCTGTCTCCCTTGGATTACAGCATCTGAAGTTTATTTTTGTCTCTTGCACAACAAGTGCAGACCCACCACCCCCATCCCTCTTTACTCAGCGGACCCTGGCATCTTTACTTCACGTGGGGGGGTAAGGAGCCTAATGCCTGCCAACCCCCCCCCATTGCCCCCTTCGCCCACTCATGCATTTATTCTTCCCACGATGGCGCAGTAATTGGCAGGTGGTGAGGAGTTGGTAGAGGCAGTGCAGGGAAGGTTAGCAAGGTGTCCACAGAGAGTGGGCAGGAAGTGCAGAGTGTGGGAAAGGCCAGCAGTTAAGATGGAGGAAAGCAGTCTGCGGTAGAGCGAGCAAGCTCAGGCAAGTTGGAGGCGCGTGTGGATGGGGAGGTGGGGCTTCCTGTGAAGGTGATAAGCTGGTAGCTCTTATTCTTGTGGAACACAATGGGTCACTAACTTCATTTCAACACAAGTGGACCTGAGAGTCCTCTTAACGTTAACAAGCAGGTTCAGGAAGGTAAGTGCAATGTTAACCTCCATTTCAGGAAGGGCTAGAATAGAAGAGCAGGATGTCCTGCTGAGGTTCTGGTCAGACCCCATTTGGAACACCGTGAGCAGTTTTGGGCCCCCTCTATCCAGGGAAGGGTGGGCTGGCCTTTGAAGGGGGTTCCAGAGAGGGTTTACAAGAATGATCCCAGGGGGTAAAAAGCTTGTCACATGGGGAGCGGTTGAAATTGGAGGACCCAACGTTGAGTCCTCTGGGCTGTAGGACGCTCAGGCGGAAGGTGAGGTGTTGTTCCTCCAAGTTGCGGTTTGGTTCGTCAGAGTGCTAGAGCAGGGATGTCCTGCTGAGATTCTGGGCAGACCCCATTTGAAATATTGTGAGCAGTTTCGGGCCCCCGTACCTAAGCAAGGATGTGCTGGTCTTGGAGGGGGGTCCAGAGGGGGTTTACAAGAATAATCCCGAGGGTGAAGGGCTTGTCACATGGGGAGGGGTTGAGGACTCTGGGTCTGTACCCGATGGGGTTTAGAACAATGATGGAGGGGTGGGGGGGGGAATCGGATTGAAACGTACAGAATACCAAGAGGTCTGGGACAGAGTGGCGGGTGGGGAAGGTGTTTCCACCGCTCAGAGAGACGAGGAACCCAAGGGCACAGCCTCAGGGTGAAGGGGATGGACTGAGATGGGGAGGAATTTCTTCAGCCGGAGGGTGGGGACTCCGTGGGACTCACGGCCCCAGAGGGGTGTGGAGGGGAAGGCATGGAGTGTCTTTAAGGACACTCTGTCAAGCGAGGTGCATTTGAGTTGAAATTCAAACATGACCGCATATCAGCATCATGGAGTATTTCCACGTCTCCTGCCTCATGCTTCCTCAAGCTCGACACTGTAGAGGCCAGTGAGAGATGTACACCATGGAAACAGGCCATTCATCCACTCTGACCAGATATCCCAACCCAATCTAGTCCCACCTGCCAGCACCCGGCCCATATCCCTCCAAACCCTTCCTATTCATATACTCATCCAAATGCCTCTTAAATGTTGCAATTGTACCAGCCTCCACCACATCCTCTGGCAGCTCATTCTATATATATACCACCGACTGAGTTAAGAAGTTGCCTCTTATGGCTCTTTTATATCTTTCCCCTCTCACCCTAAACCTATACCCTCTAGTTCTGGACTCCTTCACCCCAGGGAAAAGACTTTGCCTATTTACCCTATCCATGCCCCTCATGATTTTATAAATCTCTATAAAGTCACCCCTCAGCCTCCGACGCTCCAGGGAAAACAGCCCCAGCCTATTCAACCTCTCCCTATAGCTCAAACCCTCCAACCCTGGCAGCATATCCGAGATAAAACTAGTCCCGTTTGCCAACACTGGCCCATGTCCCTCTAAACCCTTCCTATTCATGTACCCATTCAGATACAATAGTGATAGATATAGGACAGATGTCAAAGGCAGTTTCTTGACTCATAGAGTAATAGGGGCATGGAACGCCCTGCCTGCAACAGTAGTAGACCCGGCATTTAAATGGTCATTGGATAGGCATATAGATGAGAATGGAATATTGTAGGTTAGATGGACTTCAGATCGGACCCAGAGATCGGCAAACATCGAGGGCCAAAGGGCCTGTACTGCGCTGGAATGTCCTACGTTCTATGTTCTAAGTGTTAGAAATTGTACCAGTTCCAATCCTGGCAACATTTGTATAAATTGATGAGCCTAATAGTGGAAGATGGGGTGAAAATTCTTCAATGCAGGCCACTCTGAGAGAGGCACTATGCCAGTTCAGCCCTCCGTTTTGTTTTGTCCCTCAGTTTGTTGCTGAGCTGCAATCTGTGTCGTTGTTGGGGGGGGGGGAGGGGGGCGGGTTTGGACTACAGGAGATGCATCATCCTCTCCCTTTGTCAGGCATCCTCTTTCAAGATGCTAAACTGACAGAGACTCTCTCCCATATTCGGTCGATGTGCAAATGCATTTTGCCTTTCGGCTGAAGAGTGTGATGGACTGTAGTTTCACAGGTTCGCTCAGGTGGACGGGTGACTGCTAGGACAGGCAGGCAGGGTGTGCTGGAGTGTCCTGTGGCTTTTCACCTCTCTAACAGGTAGACTGTCTTGGACACTGTTGGGGGAGATAGGTCCTTGGAGGAGTGTGCCAGATCTATGGCACCACAACTGGCTCTGCTATAGAGTAGGGTCGGGCAAAGTCCAAGTGGGCATTGGTGGCGGGAGAGTCACTAGTCAGGGGCACAGACAGACATTTCTGTGGCTGACTTTGAGATTCCAGGATGGTGTGTTGCCTCCCTGGTGCCAGAGTCAATATCCACGGTGACTTGGCTGACCCATAGAAGGCAGAGGGTGGTGGGGGGGAGGGTGTTTTCTGGATGGAGATCCGAGACCAGTGGTGTTTGGCAGGCATCTGTACCGGGACCGCTGCTGTTTGAGATACACATAAATGACATGGATGATAATGTAGATGGGTGGGAAAGCAAGTTTGCAAACGACATAAGGATTGGTGGAGTCGTAGAGAGTGTCGAGGGTTGTGAAAGGATACAGCAGGATATAGATCAGTTGCAGATATGGGCGGAGAAATGGCAGATGGAGTTTAATCTGGGTATGCATGAGGTGCTGTACTTTGTGACGTAAATGTGAAGGAAAATTATCCAGTTAATGGCGGGACCCTGAACAGCATTGATGTACAGAGGGATCTGAGGGTTCAAGTCCATAGTTCCCTGAAAGTGGCCACCCAAGTGGATAGAATGGTAAAGAAGACATAAGGCATGCTTGCCTTTGTTGGTCAGGGAACTGAGTGCAAGAGTCAGGATGTCATGTTGCAACTTTATGAGACCGTGGTTAGACCGCACTTGGAATATTGCGTTCCGTTCTGGTCGCCTCATTACAGGAAGGATGTGGAGGCTTTGAAGAGGATGTTTACTGGGATGCTGCCTGGATTAGAGGGTATGAGCTATAAGGAGAGGCTAGAAAAACAGGTTGTTTTCTCTGGAGCAACGGGGCTGAGGGAAGACTTGATAGAAGTCTATAAAATAATGAGATGCATAGATCGGGATGACAATCAGAATCTTTTTCCCAGAGTTGAAATGTCTAAAACTAGTGGGCATGCATTTAAGGTGAGAGAGGGAAAGTTCAAAGGAGATGTGAGGGACAGGGTAGAAGTGTTGGAATCTCTTTATTTCCTTAGTGGTTTTACACTTTCTAGCCAATGGTGAACTCTGCAAGTTTCATCTGTACTGTAACTTGCAAAGGGAGAGCTCTGCAATAGCCTGTGGGCTTATTCAGTAAGGGAACAGAAAGTAGTCCAGCCCAAGTCGAAAAGAGATATAACATTGTGGCTAACTGTAAATACTCCCACAAAGACCTCTTCCTAATCTGTGCAGTTCTCTGTGCAGCACCATTTGATGCTCGGTGATTTTACAGTGCGTTTGTCTTCATTTTTACTCTGAAATAATTCGAGTCACTCTAAATGTGAACTGTGGGACGTAATCTAAAACCAGCTGGCAAACCCCCTGAGTTTCAGTCTTGCTGCTTGAAACCCCACAGTGTTTTTGGCTGTCATGGTGCTGGGCACTGACTCAGTTATCTACAATCGCTGTCAGTCAGGCCAAAGTGCTCTTGCCCTGTGTCGGAGAAAAGTCAACATGTCATTGTTCCGAGAGGTTTCTCGTGTTTGATCCTGTTCTTTCTCAGGCAGCCAACTCTTACTGCCCTGAACTTCACATGATGCTGTGCCAGAGGGAAAATAAAAACTGGATTTTTAAAAATATACACTTGGCAGCCAGTCACGTTGAAGTTTGAAGTCAGGTTTAATTCGTGGGTTCTGCTGGACCTTCACTTCTCATCAGTCCAGCCTTGTAAGGTTTGTGCTGTGCATTCTCCTTTACCTTCCCTCCCACTTGAATTGAATCGAATTGAATTGATTGTCACGTGTACCGAGGCATAGTGAAAAGCTCTGTCTTGCGAGCAATCCAGGCAGATCACAGAGTTAAGTAGCATAGATAAATAAATAATAGGTCGCCTCAGGCGTGGAGTTTGCACATTCTCCCCGTGTCTGCGTGGGTTTCCTCCGGGTGCTCCGGTTTCCTCCCACAGTCCAAAGATGTGCAGGTCAGGTGAATTGGCCATGCTGAATTGTCCGTAGTGTTACGTGCAGGGGTAAGTGTAGGGGAATGGGTCTGGGTGGGTGGCGGGTCAGTGTGGACTTGTTGGGCCGAAGGGCCTGTTTCCACACTGTAAGTAATCTAATCTAATTTAATCTAATGATAGGTAAACAGCGGCAAAAACAAGACACAGGTACAGGTGAATGTTAAGAGTTTGTGAGTCCATTCAGTATTCTAACAACAGCAGGGTAGAAACTGTTTCAGAACCGGCTGGTGCGTGTGTTCAGGCTTCTGTACCTTCTCCCCGATGGTAGAGGTTGTAGAAAAACATTGCCAGGGTGGGGTGGATCTTTGAGAATGCTGGCGGCCTTTCCTTGACAGCGGGCCTGGTAGATGGATTCTATAGATGGGAGGTTGGCCTTTGTGATTGTCCGGGCCGAGTTCACCACTCTCTGTAACCGTCTCCGATCTTGAATGGTACAGTTGCCATGCCAGGTAGTGATACATCCAGACAGAATGGCGCACCTATAAAAGTTGACAAGGGTATTCGCCGTCAAAGCCAAATTTCCTCAGCTGCCTGAGGAAGAAGCGATGTCGTTGGGCCTTTGTAACCAATGTGTCCACCTGAAGAGTCCAAGAAAGCTTGTTGTGGATGACCACTCCCAGGAGCTTGACACTCTCTGCTCGTTCCACCTCTGTGCTGTGCTTTCGATGGATGGGCTGACTTTTCTGGATCAGAAGACACTGGTGAGAAGTGACCGAGGAGAAGTCAGCACAATGACCGCGTCCGAAAAGGAGGTCACAGACATGGGCTTGGCTGGAGTGAATCATGGCTGGAGAGAGAAGGAAGGGAGCAAAAGAGAGAGAGAGAGGGAGATGCAGTGGGTGTTTGACAAGGTTCGTCCCAAGCAGCTCCGAGATGCAGGATTCTACGGGCTGTTCCCCGGTACGCGTGCCAAGGCAAACATTGACTGTGCCTGAAGGACGATCAACTCGGTGGAAGACCCTCTTTGGTCTGTCCAAGACTTATTGATCTTTCGATGTAAGACCTTGACCAGGAGTTGCAAACAGGCACATTTCAAGGTCCAGTCATTGTGTGTGGCGCTGGAAAAAGCACAGCAGGTCAGGCAGCATCCGAGGAGCAGGAGAATCAACATTTCGAGCATAAACGCTTCATTAGGTCCAGGCATTCCTGATGAAGGGTTTATGCCCAAACGTCGATCCTCCTGCTCCTCGGATGCTGCCTGACCTGCTGTGCTTTTCCAACACCACACTCTCGACACTGATCTCCAGCATCTGCAGTCATCACTTGCTCCCCATTTCAAGGTCGAGAAGTGCGGGTTGAGGAATGCACTTGGGGCAGTAGAGAAAGACCACCATTGAGGTCTTTCAACCAGGCTACAATAGGGGTCCCCTTACTCAGTTATCCACTTGGTGTATTTGCGTGTTTTTTTTTAAACTGCAGAGAATGCTAAATTTCCAATGTTCATTTGTTATTCTTGTGCAAAGATTATACAGAGTCAAAAAGTGTGTTGCTGGAAAAGCTCAGCAGGTCAGACAGCTTCCGAGGAGCAGGAGAATTGACGTTTTGGGCAAAAGCCCTTCATTAGGAAATGTCAATTCTCCTGCTCTTCAGATGCTGCCTGCCCTGCTGTGCTTTTCCAGCACCATACTCTCGACTGATCTCCAGCATCTGCAGTCCTCACTTTCTCCCAAAGATTATACAAAAATGCTTCAGTGTTTATATATATTATATGTATATATGGTTTTTTTTATGAGCAAGGTATATTTTTGCAATAAAAAACTTACTTGACTCCAGACTCCTACCACTCTCTGTGTAAAAGCCTTTCAGTTATTAGTGCAGACAATTACTGGGTCAAGATCCTGAGGGGAACAATCAGTCTGAGTGTGTCCACCATCAAGGCAACTCTAAATAACCTTTGAACAAAGGACTACAGGACCGGCACAGACCCTTCGGCCCATCAAGACAGCACTTGCAGAGAATGTCAAATTACTATTGAATGTTTTCTTAATACACAAAGATTGTACTGTGAATATAGATCAAGATTTTTTTCTGAATCAAGTCTAGTTTTTATCTGAAGACTTTTTATGAATGCAATATAATTTTTCAGTTCAAAAACAAAGCACTATTTGGAGTTGAGTCAGCTCAGGGTTTGGTAACTTGCGGTAGATTAGATTGTGTAATCAGTTCCTGGATGATTAGTGGTTGATGCAGTTGACTTAATCGATAAGGTTCCAAGTGGCAGGAGAGTGTTCCTCCTGCAATCGGTTGGAAATCAGACACTTCCAGTCTCTGCAGCGATCCTGTCTGCAGGCAGTGTGTTTAGCTGCAGCACCTGATTTACCACGTGGAGCCCCTGGAGGTGTGGAGGACTCCCTACGGAGCATCCAGTGGGTATCAAAGTGCCTGGGCTGCACATTGAGCAAGCTGGTCTCTGCACCACTTAGGGCTACACAGACAAGGGAAGGGTGAGGTTTCCCACCGGGAGGACAGGTTCAAGCAAAGGCAGGCAGTGCAGGAGTCCACTGTGGCCATTCCCTCTCCAATAGCTATCCCATTCTGGATACTACATGGGGGCGGGGAGGGGAATGGCTTGTCAAGGGGAAACCAGCAGCCAGGTCTATGGCACCACGACTGGATCTGTTGTACAGTGTTGAGGGTTGAAGTGTAGGTGAGCAAGAGAGACAGGTGACTTTATAGTCAGGGACAAGGATAGATGCTTCTGGGCCATGGGCGAGACTCCAGCTGCTGTCTTGATGGGCCGAAGGGTCTGTGCCGGTACTGTAGTTCTTTGTTCAGAGATTATTTAGAGTTGCCTTGATGAAGGACACACTCACACTGATTGTTCCCCTTTGGGATCTTGCCCCAGTACAATTGTTTTGTAGAGCTTAAGAAACTGGGACAGCAGTAGGCCGTTCAGCCCCTCAAGCCTGCTCCTCCTTTCAATAGGATCATGGCTAATCTGACATTTCCCACGTTCTGGCCCGTTCCCTTGATTTTCCTGACTGATCAAGAATCTATCTGCCTCGGCCTTCAATACACACGAGGAGATTTCCAGCTAAGGAGGGCATATTTAAGAGATTTAGGAGAGAGACTGGACGCTAGGGGCAAATGTTTTTACATGGAGCGTGGTTCATGTGTGGAATGAGCTTCCTGAGGAAGTAGGGGATGCGGGCACAGTTCCAACACTGAAAGGACACTTGGACAAATTCACAAATAGGAAAGGGTTGGAGGGGTATGGGCCAGGAGCAGGCAGGCAGGGCTGGTTTAGTTTGGGATTGTGGTAGCACGGACTGGTTGGGCCGAAGGGTCTGATTCTGTGCTGTCTGACTCTACAACTCTGCACCCCACCCCAGCTCTCTCTGTGCAAGGAGTTCCAAAAACTCACAGCTCTCTGAGAGAAGAAATTCCTCCTCATGTGGTTTTAAATTGGTGCCCCCTTATTCTGAGACTATGCCCCTCCGGTCCTAGACTCCCCCGTGACGGGGGGGAGCATCCTCTCGGCACTGACCCTGTCAATCCCTTAAGAATCTCCTTGAGCCAATTCCTTCCCGATCAGGAAAGATGTGTTTCTACCTCTGAACGCTGATGGAGAATAACAGGGAGTATCTCGGCATTCCCCCCTGACACGACCCACACCCAACTTTGGGGTATCCTTAAAAAAACAAACAGAAGAACCACTGATGCAGTACATCAGAAACAGAAACACACATTGCTGGAAAAGCTCAGCAGATCTGGCAGCATCTGTGGGAAGAAATCAGAGTTCACATGTCGGGTCCGGTGACCATTCCTCAGAACTGTTGGTAGCGAGGAAAATCTTTAGATTAGATTAGATTTCCTGTGGATACAAGTCCACAGTGATCCTCCAAAGAATAACCTACCCAGACCCAATCCCCTCCCCTATTCTTCTACATTTACCCCTGACGAATCCGCCCTAACCTGCACATCCCTGGGCACTATGGGACAATTTAGCACGGCCAATCCACCCTAACCTGCAAATCCCTGGGCACTATGGGACTATTGAACATGACTAATCCACCCTAACCTGCAAATCCCTGGGCACTATGGGACTATTGAACATGACTAATCCACCCTAACCTGCACATCTTTGGACTGTGGGAGGAAACCAGACCACCCGGAGGAAACCCATGCAAACATGGGGAGAACTTGCAAACTCCACCCGGAAGTGGATGCCATTTGCAGCTAAGGGACTGCCTGCACCCCGTTCCTGCATTCTCCCCACACCATCACTTCCCCAAATTGACAATTTCCAGAAGTTGTTAGCCTGCCTTAAATGCAGCATAACCTCGAGCTGGCCAGTGCCTGTGTCCTGCTACTTTGTTAGGGCCTGCAGAATTGACTGCTTCTATTCATCCACCACTTCTAAGAACAGAGCACTGAAATCTCCAGTGGCTGGGCACATCGAAGGTAATGGTGCCGAATCTCAGGCTGTGATCCCGGCTGCATGCATTAAGCACAATGAGGGAACCAAAGCAGAAGTCTCTGGAGGAACTCAGCGGGGCCTGACAGCAACTCTGGAGAGAGACAGTGTTAGTGTTTCAAGCCCAGTGCCTTATCTTTACACCGCGTAGTAGCTGGCAAAAGGTTTGTGTATCTGCTAGAGAGAGGGGGTGGCAGAGAAAGGATTGCATGGATAGACGGAGATGGAACCTGGAGAGAGGGGGAGAAAGGCAGACAAAGGGGTGGTTGATGATGAGCTAATGTGGACCATAAGTGGTGAAAATAAGTTGACTAATTTGTTTTTATATTTATTCACGGGAAGAGGGGCATTGCTGACTAGGTCAGCATTTATTGCCCATTCCTGATTGCCCAGAGGGCAGTTCAGAGTCAACCCTGTTGCAGTAATATGGTCCTGATTCTCAGCTTTTCTCTGTCTCTCTCCAGGCTCCCCATACCCCCTCACCCCTTGTGTCCAGCATCTGTACCACCGTTTGCTAGCTTGCATCAGTCCTGAAGAAGAGTCATAGAGATGTACAGCATGGAAACAGACCCTTCGGCCCAACCCGTCCATACTGACCAGATATCCCAACCCAATCTAGTCCCACCTGCCAGTACCTGGCCCATATCCCTCCAAACCCTTCCTATTCATATACCCATCCAAATGCCTCTTCAATGTTGCAATTGTACCAGCCTCCATCACTTCCTCTGGCAGCTCATTCCATACACGTACCACCCTCTGTGTGAAAAAATTGCCCCTTAGGTCTCTTTTATATCTTTCGCCTCTCACCCTAAACCTATGCCCTCTAG
>NC_057757.1:2901242-2904958 GCF_004010195.1 Chiloscyllium plagiosum
TGGAGGGTTGTTTTTCAGACTGGAGGCCTGTGACCAGTGGAGTGCCACAAGGATCGGTGCTGGGCCCTCTACGTTTTGTCATTTACATAAATGATTTGGATGCGAGCATAAGAGGTACAGTTAGTAAGTTTGCAGATGACACCAAAATTGGAGGTGTAGTGGACAGCGAAGAGCGTTACCTCAGATAACAACAGGATCTTGAGCAGATGGGCCAATGGGCTGAGAGGTGGCAGATGGAGTTTAATTCAGATAAATGTGAGGTGCTGCATTTTGGGGAAGCAAATCTTAGCAGGACTTATACACTTAAAAAGAGTCACGGGATCTGAAATGTTAACTCTGCCTTCTCTCTCTCTCTCTCTGTCTGTCTGTTCACAGATGCTGCCAGACCTTGTTGGCAGACAGGCAGAAGGCTGGGAGAACCCAGCAAGCCAGGTAGCATCAGGAGGTGAAACTGAGGACTGCAGATGCTGGAGATCAGAATCTAGATTAGAGTCGTGCTGGAAAAGCACAGCAGGTCAGGCAGCATCCGAGGAGCAGGAAAATCAACGTTTCAGGTAAAAGCCCATCATCAGAAAGCATCAGGAGGTGGAGAAGTCAATGTATCCCTTGGTCAGGATTGAGCTCCCCTATGTATCTGTTTTCATTGCCCATATCCAGCAGCCCATTGCTCTCTGTTATCCTTCAGTGAGAGAGTTGGCTTCCTCCTCACTGGATGGTTGGCGAAAGGATGCAGGAAGGAAACGGTTGCTCGCGATAAACCATTCAATTTTCAGCAGAGTTTATAAAAGGTGTCACTGGACAAAGCACGAGGATCAGGAGGGTCGATGTTTCGGACAGCAGCCCCTCATCAGGAACGGGGGCGTGGGTGGGTGGGGGTTGGGGAGAAAGGAGTTTGTTGTTGAGAGACAAATGGGGGGAAGCTTGGGACTGGGTGGACAAAGGTCAGAGGTGATAGCGAGATCCTTATGGAGGGAGGAGGAGCACCTCTTCAAGGTGGGCATCCTCGACAGAGGCTTCACAGTGAGGTTTGCAGTGACCAGTTTCTCCCCTCGGCCTTCCTGACGCCTTTCACAAGCTCGTCCAACTTGTGGCTGTCATAGAGAACATAGAGAACATAGAGAAATACAGCGCAGTACAGGCCCTTTGGCCCTCGATGTTGCGCCGATCCAAGCCCACCTAACCTACACTAGCCCACTCTCCTCCATATACCTATCCAGTGCCCGCTTAAATGCCCATAATGAGGGAGAGTCCACCACTGCTACTGGCAGGGCATTCCACGAACTCACGACTCGCTGAGTAAAGAACCTACCCCTAACATCGGTCCTATACCTACCACCCCTTAATTTAAAGCTATGCCCCCTTGTAATAGCTGACTCCATACGTGGAAAAAGGTTCTCATGTCAGTCTGTCGGACAACGATAACATTACACAGGTGGAAAACAAACTTGGTGACACTGACCAGTATTCCAGTTGGCCTGCAGGAGACTACAATCCTTGTGTGGAACCTCCTGCAACGTTCAAAATTAAAAATCACCCAACACCAGGTTATAATTCAACAGGTTTAATTGGAAGCACTAGCTTTCGGAACGCCGCTCCTTCATCAGGTGGTTGTGGAGAATAAGATTGTAAGACACAGAATTTATAGCAAACAATTACAGCATCATGCAACTGAAATGATATATTGAACAAACTTAGGTTGCTGTTAATCCTGTGTCTTATAGTCCTGCTGCACTGCCACCTGATGAAGGAGCAGTGCTCCGAAAGCTAGTGCTTCCAAATAAACCACACAGAAAGTGCGGACTGCAGATGCTGGAGACTCAGAGTCCAGAGTATGGTGCTGGAAAAGCACAGCATCTGAGGAGCAGGAGAATCGATGTTTCCGGCAGGACCCTTCATCCTCATTCCTGATGAAGGGCTTATGCCCGAAACGTCGATTCTCCTGCTCCTCGGACGCTGCCTGACCTGCTGTGCTTTTCCAGCACCGCTCTTCCAAATGAACCTGTCAGAATATAACATGGGGCCGTGGGATTTTTAACTTTGCCCACCTCAGTCCCACGCCGGCTCCTCCACATCATAACGTGCAAAGTCACATGTTCAGGCTCGTTGTTGCAAGCTCGCACGGAAATTGCGAGAGGGTTGATCTGAGCTCGAGATAAAACCCAAAGCATGTCGCGAATCGCTCAGCGAAGCAGAGAGGCCGGCGATTGCAAATCCAATTCAGGCCGAGTGTCGGTGGTCAAACCAGAACTGAACCAGCAGTTCTGTCATTTATCAGAGGTTTTGAAAAAAAATGGGGCGAGACCGCACTGATAGATAAACATCAAACCTGGCAACTGAGCTCCACAGGTTAAAGGGGCTGACCCGACTTGGGGTGTTTCACATGATTAAAGGTTACGATTACGGCAAGAGCAAGGAGGATGTTTTGTGGTCTCTCGGTAGAACTGTTGCCTCCGAAGGCAGTGGTTATGAATCATAGAATCCACTACAGTGTGGAAACAGGCCCTTCAGCCAACAAGTGTTGGAGGCTAGTACGGTTGCAACATTTAAAAGGTATTTGGATGGTTATATGAATAAGAAGGGTTTAGAGGGATATGGGCCGGGGTGCTGGCAAATGGGGCGAGATTGGGTTGGGATGTCTGGCTGGCATGGATGGAAGAGTTTGTTTCCGTGCTGTACATCTCTATCAGTCTATAAATCCACACCGACCCTCCACCCAAACCCATTCCCCTACCCTATTATCCTACATATACCCCTGACTACTGCTCCGAACCTGCACATCCCTGAACACTATGGGACAATTTAGCACGGCCAATCCACCCTAATCTGCACATCCCTGGGCACTATGGGACAATCCAGCACGGCCAATCCACCCTAACCTGTACATCCATGGATTGTGGGAGGAAACCAGAGGAAACCCACACAGACATGGGGAGAATGTACAAACTCCACACAGACAGTCACCCGAGGGTGGGATCGAACCTGGGACCTGGTGCTGTGAGGCAGCTGTGCTAACCACTGAGCCACCGTGCCACTCCAAGAGGGACTGGGAAACAGATCCAACAAAATGCAGAGAGATGAGCACCGAGCCCCGGCCCACACTCCCAGGTCAGTATCTGGAACGCTGCACTATCAGAGTTACTGCCATCCCCTAATGTGGATGTAAACTTTCCCACAGCCTAATAACAGGCCAGAGCTCTCTCTTGTGTCCCTCAATCCCTCCATTCCCTGTTCCACTGCCTCACCCCGTATCTCAATTCTGACCCTTCCTGTTTTTGGGATCTTGCTGTGCGCCCATTGAGCTGCCCTGATTCCAGCAACTGAACTGTTTGATTGTTTGCAAGTGGATGGCCTGGGTTTGTGACAGGCACTACATGAATGCAGTTGTAGTTTTTTTCCCATTTGCAGTATGTTTCGGTTGAGCCAGGCCAAAGACAGGGTAATCCATGGTTCCAGAGTCAGTAACCAGCTCAGTACCAGCCGCACCTCCTGGTACAGGGCGACGGGCTGGTCAATGGGAGCCCAGTACCGCGCAGTCCACAATGGAATAGGTGAGATTGCCCACGTGTCACTTTACCCCAGACCCACTCACCAACTACCCCACTCAGTACCCTCACTTACTAACTAACTACCTCACTCAGTAACCTCACCTACTCACCAACTACCCCACTCAGTAACCTCACTCACTAACCAATTACCCCACTCAGTAACCTCACTCA
>NC_057757.1:2904999-2917385 GCF_004010195.1 Chiloscyllium plagiosum
GTAACCAACTACCCACTCAGTAACCTCACCCACCCACCAACTACCCCACTCAGTAACCTCACTCAGTAACCTCACTCACTAACTAACTACCCCACTCAGTAACATCACTTACTTACCAACTACCCCACTCAGTAACCTCACTCACTAACTACCCCACTCAGTAACCTCACCTACTCACCAACTACCCTACTCAGTAACCTCACTCAGTAACCTCACTCACTAACTAACTACCCCACTCAGTAACCTCACTCAGTAACCTCACTCACTGACCAACTACCCCACTCAGTAACATCACTCACTCACCAACTACCCCACTCAGTACTCTCACTCACTAACTAACAACCCCACTCAGTAACCTCACTCAGTAACGAAACTCACTAACTAACTACCCCACTCAGTAACATCACTTACTTACCAACTACCCCACTCAGTAATCTCACTCTAACTACCCCACTCAGTAACCTCACTTACTCACCAACTACCCCACTCAGTAACCTCACTCAGTAACCTCACTCACTCACCAACTACCTCACTCAGTTACTTCGCTCACTAACCAACTATCCCACTCAGTAACCTAACTCAGTAACCTCACTCACTCACCAACTACCCCACTCAGTAACCTCACTCACTAACTACCCCACTCAGTAACCTCACTCACTCACCAACTACCCCACTCAGTAACCTCACGCTGTGACCTCACTCAGTAACCAACTACCCCACTCAGTAACCTCACCCAGTAACCTCATTCACTAACCAACTACCCCACTCAGTAACCTCACCCACTCACCAACTACCCCACTCAGTAACCATACTCACTAACTACCCCACTCAGTAACCTCACTCACTCACCAACTACCCCACTCAGTAACCTCACGCTGTGACCTCACTCAGTAACCAACTACCCCCATCCCACTCAGTAACCTCTCTCACTCACTTACTACACCACTCAGTAACTTCACTCACTAACCAACTGCCCCACTCAGTAACCTCTCTCACTCACTAACTAACTACCCCACTCAGTAACCTCACTCACTAACCAACTACCCCACTCAGTAACCTCATTCAGTAACCTCACTCACTAACCAACTACCCCACTCAGTAACTTCACGCGCTAACCACCTACCCCACTCAGTAACCTCTCTCAGTCACTAACCAACCACTCCACTCAGTAACTTCACGCACTAACCAACTGCCTCACTCAGTAACCTCACTCACTCACTAACCAACTACCCCACTCAGTAACCTCACGCTGTGACCTCACTCAGTAACCAACTACCCCACTCAGTAACCTCACCCAGTAACCTCATTCACTAACCAACTACCCCACTCAGTAACCTCTCTCAGTCACTAACCAACCACCCACTCAGTAACTTCACGCACTAACCAACTACCCCATTCAGTAACCTCTCTCACTCACTAACCAAATAACCCACTCACTAACCTCACTCACTCACTAACCAACTACCTCACTCACTCACCCACTAACTTCACTCACTAACTAGCCAACTACCTCACTAACTAACCTCACTCACTCACTAACTACCTCACTCACAACCACACTCGGTCACTCACCAGCCACCTCACTCACTCACTAACCAATTAACTCACTCACTGATTCGCTCTCTAACCTCACTCACTCACTTATCAGCTACTTCGCTTACTACCTCACTCATTAACTATCCAACTACCTCAATGACTGACTGACCAACAAACCACACTCACTAACCTGTCTCATTCACTGATGTTTTGGTGACCCAGCTGGGGTTTAGTTTACCAACAATACATGGTAGCACCACCGAGAGTTTCATTTTGCTCGGGATTTATTCATTAATTTCATGTTCCAGGAGGTGCAGTTGTGTTTAACCCAAAGGTCAGTGTCGCTGTACTCTGACTAGTCTAGAGTACGAGAGAGAGAGGGACAGGGACGAGGGGTGTGCTGGTTTCACCTGAGAGTCACTGTGCCCTCAAGGGAGAAGGACAGTCTTTCGTGGTAACCTCAGCTGCTGCGGGAATTGAACCCACTTTGTTGGTGTCTCTCACTCGCCAACTGAGCTAACTGACCCCACCTCCGGCCAGATCATGATGGACAGGCAAACGGACACACGCATTTCCAAAGGCGAGTCCCCAACACAGACCTGAAACCATCGGCGATGGACCGAAGGGCCTCGCCTGCGATTCCACGTTCACAGAGCGGGAGGTGAGGGAAACGTTTGTTCCCTTGTTTTAAGTACCAAGGGCGGTTGCGAGCTGGAACCCTGGCAGGTTCAGCAGGACGTTTCGGCAAGTGATATCGATTCACTTATTCGAAAGCTGCAAGGCAGCAAGTCACTGGGAGGAGCTGGCACAGTCCCGATGGAGGGAGTGGCCTCATTCCCCTGCTGTGTCATAGGTTACCCCCTCCCACCCCCGCGGCTGCTGAGTCAGACCGAGAATAACACCCAACGCTTTCAGAGGGCTTCCTGCAACACAGACCCAAAGGAAACTCGGAGCAGCTATCTCCTGTCTCTGTGAGCTGCCGAGGTGCACTTGTGAAGTTGCCGAAGTTCCTGGTGATTAGATAGTCCTCACGCAGCTCCGAGATTTCAAGGCAGATAGCTCAACACCTCTACGGTCTGGACAAGCTCTTCAACCTATTCCGATCGCGCCTGGGGTAGAAACTGGACATGCCTTTCACCCCCCAGGTTCTGGTGCTGTTGATAAATCTCCTTTGGCTACTCACTGCAGGTAATCAATCACCCACTCTCCACTTCACTTACTCCCTTTCACTGTCCAGCGCAGTGCAGCCCCTTCAGCCCATCATGAAACACTTCATCTCCATACTAGCGCTTTCCAATTGATTCCTCTCTTATGTGTTCCCCTCCTTCAGCTATCAAACTCCCCTTTGCGAAATCTTCTGTTGCGCCTGCTCCCACCGCCCTTTCAACAGTACGATCACAACAATTCCCTATGCATACGAAATTCCTGTGTGTGAGAGAGTATGTAGATGTACCTGAGAGTGTGTATGTGTGTCAGAGTGAGTGAGTGTGTTAGTGTGTGTGTGAGAGAGAGAGAGAGAGAGTGTGAGGGCACGTGAATGTGTGTGTGCGTAAGAGAATATATATGTGAGAGAGAATATATGTGCATGTGAATGTGTGAGTGTATGTGTGAGAGAGAATATATGTGTGTGTGAATGGGTGGGAGAAAGTATGTGTGTGTGTACATGTGAGTGTGGGCGAATGTGTGAGAGTCTATGTGTGTTTGACAGAGAATGTGCATGTGAGAGAGTGTGTGTGTGTGTGTACGTGACAGTGTGTGTGTTTGTCGAAGAGAGTGTGTGTGTGTATACATGTGACAGTGTGTGTGTAAGAGAGTGTGTGTACATGTGACAGTGTGTGTATGTAAGAGTGTGTGTGTACATGCAATAATGTGTAAGAGAAAGTGTGTACATGTGACAGTGTGTGTAAGAGAGAGTGTGTGTGTACATGTGACAGTGTGTGTGTCTAAGAGAGTGTGTGTAAGAGACTGTGAGTGTGTACATGTGAGTGTGCAAGAGAGAGTGTGTGTAAGAGACTCTGTGTGTACATGTGAATGTGTGTGTGTAAGACACTATGTGAGTGTGTACATGTGAGTGTGTGTGTAAGACACTATGTGAGTGTGTACATGTGAGTGTGTGTGTGCATAGTAGGGGTGAGGGGTGAATATAAAAGCAGAGATGTAATTTTGAGGCTCTCTAAGGCTCTGGTCTGACCACATTTGGAGTATTGTGTGCAGTTTTGGGCCCCTTATCTCAGGAAGGATGTATTAGCACTGGAGTGTGCTCAAAGGAGGTTCGTGAGAATGGTCCCAGGAATGAAAAGCTTAACATGTGAGGACTCTAGGTCTGTACTTGATGGGGTTTAGAAGGATGGGGGAGGGGGGGGGGGGGATCTAATTGAAACCTACAGTCTACTGAACGGCCTGGACAGAGTGACCGTTGGGAAGATGTTTCCATTGGTCGGGGAGACTAGGACCCGAGGGCACAGCCTTATAGTAAAGGGAAGAGCTTTTTGAACGAAGGTATGGAGAAACGTCTTCAGCCAGAGAGCGGGGAATCGGTGGGATTCACTGCCATACGAGGCCAGGTCATTGAGTATATTACAGACTGAGATAGGTACGTTCTTGAGTATCAGGGGGATTGAGGGTTATGGGGAGAAAGCGGGAGAATGGGGTTGGGAAACTCATCAGCCATGATTGAGAGGGAGCAGACTCGATGGGTTCAAAGGCCTATTTTCTGCGCCTATGTCTCATGGTGTTGAGGTGGACTGCTTCCCCCAGCCTTTAATATATCTAAGACGGAGTCCTACAGCTGAGTTGAATAACAGCTTCGGCTTCCACTTTCACACAAACAGCTGGACCAGGGAAGAGTTCCATCCGGCAGTTTCCGGACTCGATTTCCGTGAGGGAAGGAGAACGGATTCACATTGTTTGTGACTTCAATGTAAGCAGCCAAGCAGAGATGGATCTTGTTGTCTTCAAATGGTCGGCCGGGAATGGTAGTATCCAAACAATAATATCTCGCTCAGATGAGCCATACCCGTCCGAGTTCCCAGGGACAGAGGTCCAAATCAGGGCCGATTTAACACAAAGGGAGACTACCCTGACAGTGGAGCGTGCAACAATGGACCACAGTGGACTCTACGTTTGCCACATCACAATACTCAAACCCTTAGCGATGCAGACTGATCTCCAGGGCAATGGGACGGTGGTCACTGTAACAGGTAAAGCCCACCCCATCATTGGCGGTCAGAGGGGAACACCCAGATGGAGAGGGAAACCTTTCCCAGGCTGGGCAGGTTGTTATAACCGTGGTCAATGGGATCAGTGCAGGGGGTACAGAGAGATAGCTGAAAATGTGTTGCTGGTAAAGCACAGCAGGTCAGGCAGCATCCAAGGAACAGGAGAATCGACGTTTCGGGCATAAGCTCTTCGGCTTATGCCCGAAACGTCGATTCTCCTGTTCCTTGGATGCTGCCTGACCTGCTGTGCTTTACCAGCAACACATTTTCAGCTCTGATCTCTAGCATCTGCAGACCTCACTTTCTCCCCGTACAGAGAGATAGAATGGGTAATTCAAACACAGTCACACTCACTGGGCTGCAATCACACACACACACAGGCTCTCACTCGGGTACAGTCCCACACACACACACACACACACTGACTCTCACTGGGATACAGTCCCACACACGCACACACACACACACGCTGACTCTCATTGGGGTACAGTCCCACACACATGCACACACTGACTCTCACTGGGGTACAGTCCCACACGTACACACATACACTGACTGTCACTGGGGTACAGTCACACACACACACAGACTCTCACTGGGGTACAGTCACACACACACACACACACATACACTGTATCTCACTGGGGCACAGTCCTACACACACACTGACTCTCACTGTGGCACAGTCCCATACACACACACACTGACTCTCGCTGGAGTTCAGTCCCACACGCACACACACTGACTCTCACTGGGGTACAGTCCCACACGCACACACACAGAGACTCTCACTGGGGTACAGTCCCACACGCACACACACTGACTCTCACTGGAGTTCAGTCCCACACGCACACACACACTGACTCTCACTGGGGTACAGTCCCACACGCACACACACAGAGACTCTCACTGGGGTACAGTCCCACACACACACTGACTCTCACTGGGGCACAGTCCCATACACACACACACTGACTCTCACTGAGGTACAGTCCCACACACAGACTCTCACTGGGGTACAGTCACACACGTGCAAACATACACTGACACTCACTAGGGTACAGTCTCACTCACACACACACACACAGAGTCCCTCACTGGGGTACAGTCCATACACACTGACTCTCACTGGGGCACAGTCGCGCACACACACTGACTCTCACTGGACTACAGTCCCTCACGCATACTGACTCTCACTAGGATTCAGTCCAACACACACACACTGACTGTCAATGGGGTACAGTCCCACACGCACACACTGACTCTCACTGGGATTCTGTCCCACACACACACACACACTGACTCTCACTGGAGCACAGTCCCACATGCATGCACACACACAGACTTTCACTGGGGTACAGTCCCACACACACATGCACACACTGACTCTCACTGGGGCACAGTCCCACACAACACTGACTCTCACTGGGGCACAGTCCCATACACACATACACTGACTCTCACTGGGGTACAGTCCCACACACACACACACACACACTCATTCTCATTGGGGTACAGTCCCACACACACACACACTGACACGCAGTGGGGTACAGTCACACACACACACTGACTCTCACTGGGGTACAGTCACACACACACACACACACTGACTCTCACTGGGGTATAGTCCCACACGCACAACCTGACTCTCGTTGGGATACAGTCCCCCACACACTGACTCTCACTGGGGCCCAGTCCCACACACACACGCACTGACTCTCACTGGGGTACAGACCCTCACACGCACTGACTCTCACTAGGATACAGTCCAACACAGACACACACACACACACTGATTCTCACTGGGGTGCAGTCCCACACACACATACACACACACACACACACACACACACTGACTGTCACTTGGGTAGAGTCCCACATACACACTGACTCTCACTGGCTGGGCCCGGTATTTATGCCTGGCCCTAATTGCCCACAGAACAGTTAAGAATGAGCTCCATTGTGTGGGTCTGGTGTCAAATGGAGGCCAGATTCGGTAAAGTTGGGAAATTAGATTCCCGAAGGGGGCATCAGTGAACTAGGTGCATCTTTACAAAGATCGGTTTGCTGTGTTAAAGGTGCTATACAAATCCAAGTTGTGGCTGTTTCCTTTAGCAGTGAAGCTGAGGTCCTCACTGATGGTATACCTGCTGGTGATAGGAGTGTTACCCATCCTCTGTGTTGCCTTTTTCCTGCTGATCAGGAGAGTGTCCCAAGGTAAGATGTTCCCTTGTCCATTTCCCACTAAGTACGAGATTTGGAGGTTAAGGTTTTGCTGAGACTCACCAAGGCTCCTTCGGTAGCACCTTCCAAACCCTCGACCTCTACCGTCTCAGACGACAAGGGCAGCAGGTACATGGGAACACCCCCCCCCCCCCACACACGTTCCCCTCCACTCCCCATCGCAACTTGGAAATATATCGACCGTTCCCTCAGTGTCTCTGGGTCAGAATCCTGGAGCTCCCTCCCTAATGGGCGCTGTGTGGGTGTCCCTACACCACAGGGGACTGCAGTGGGTCAAGAAGGCAGCTCACCCCCACCTTCTCAAGGGGGCAACTAGGGACAGGGCAAAGAATGATGGCCCAGCCAACAGAGAAGGTATAGAGGACATGGAATTAAAACTCCATTACTATAATTGACCCGTATTCTGCGTGTGGTTTTACATGTGCCTGAAACAAGACGTCCCCCAACATCGGGAACATTCTTCCCGCATCTAGCCTGTCCAGCCCCGTCAGGATTTTACATGTTTCTGTGGGATTCCGCCTCCCCCCCCCCCCCCACCTCCATCCTTCTAAATTCCAGTGAGTACAAGCCCAGTGAATCCGGCCTTTCCTCAAATGTCACTCCTGCCATCCTGGGAATCAGTCTGGTGAACCTTCGCTGGACTCCCTCAGCAGTGAGAATGTCCTTCCTCGGACTAGGAGGCCAAACCTGCACACACAATACCCAAGGTGTGGCCTCACCAAGGCCCTGTATAACTACAGCCAGAGAGTGTGGCGCTGGAAAAGCACAGCAGGTCAGGCAGCATCCGAGGAGCAGCAGAATCGGGCAAAAGCCCTTCATCAGGAATGGTGGGGGTGAGGCCCAAGGGGGACAGAGGGATGAATGGGAGTGGGGGGCGAAGTGAGGAAACTGGTAAAATCATTCCCAGGATAGGAGGCGGAAAATACAGAAAACTGAGCGTAACAACTGGCAGAAGGCAGGTTTCTGAAGTTATTATAAAAGATCTTATTGTAGCAGGGCTGGTTAAAATGTTAGCCCTCATCACACTGAGTGAACATGATTTGTGTTTTGGAAGGGAGTTTCTGATTAACCAACCTTTTGGACTTCTTTGATGAATTAATGTATACTGCGGGCGACTGGGAGTTGATGAATGTACTGTACAGAGATCTACCGAAAGTGTTTGATAAGGTTAATGTGCAAGCTGAAATCTCACAGAGTGGCATTGGTAGGAGATTGGCTGGTGGAAAGGAAACAGAGAGAGGTGCTAATGGGTCATTTACTAACTGGCAGGATTGGGTGATCTCTGCTTTCTTACGGTTTGTTTCAAAGACTTGGACGGAGGGACTGAAAGGTAGATTTGCCGACAGCAGCAAGACAGGTGGGAAAGTAAGTAACCAGAGAGTGTGCGGGTGAGGGGGCAGACAGTAGCTATTGCCCAGGGTCTGGATTAGAGTGGTGCTGGAAAAGCACAGCAGGTCAGGCAGCATCCGAGGAGCAGGAGAATCGATGTTTCGGGCAAAAGCCCTTCATCAGGAATACAGGCAGAGAACCTGGAGAGATAAATGAGAGGGTTTTTTTTACCTAGTAGATATTGCCCAGGAAGGCACAAAGTTGTCCATTTTACTGAAGGAGGAAAGGAAAGATGCAGTCTAAATATGAGTGATTGCAAAGCTGGGGGAGCTGGGTATGAATAGCAAGAAGGTGAAGCAAGTAATCAGTGATGTTCTTGTTGATTGGGGAGGGGAGTTTTACACAAAGTTTAGGAGGTTATGCATCAGTTATACAGACCGCTGGTGCAGTCTGGAACACTGTGTGCAACACTGGTCTCCTTACTCGCTCAGGGCAGGATCTGATGGTTGGAAACAGTTCGGAGAAGGTTGACTGACTGTATGTCCGGAATAAGCCACCATCTTACAAGGGAAGTTTGGACAGACTGGGATTGTATCTGGTCATAAAGTGGGTCTGGATTAGAGTGGTGCTGGAAAAGCCCAGGTCGGGCAGCATCCGGGGAGCAGGAGAATCGACGTTTCAGGCATCAGCCTTCCCCCTCGTCAGGAATGTGGGCCCCCTCAGAGTCAAGCTCCCTCCACGCCGTCCCCAACATCAAACACTCCCCAGGGACAGGGACAAAGCATTTCGGTTTGGTCTGATTGGAGAACTGACTGGGATCTTTTCCTGCGTTTGTCCTTTCTCTAGGAAAGGCAATGGGAACAGCGCGTGCCTCTGCCCTGGGGGGGCAAGAGCGAGGTGCGAGCCAGGGCAATCGAGACCCCCAGGTGAGTTTGAGTTGGGAGGATACTGATTCAAACCTGTAGCATTGGGATGGGGAGTTCTAGGTCCAGCAGTGACACCAGGTTGTGTGGGGCTGAGGGGTCTGTTTGAAAACTCATCAGCCACTAATTTTAGGTAAGACTTTGGATTGGCAATACATACATCGTAATGCAAAAGCGTAGTTGGTTTGGGATTGCACTACAGCCGCACAGAATAGGAGGTGCTGTGTACTGTGGGCCGATCAATGCCAAATTAGCCAGTGGATGTGGTTTCTTTGAACTTTGAGAAAGCTGTCAATAAAGTTTCGCAACAAGAGACTGCTGTGTAAAATTAAAACGCACAGGCCTGCCATTAGTGCGTCGAGAAAGGGATAGTAAATCGGTCGGCGGAATGGAAACAATGAGGAGGAATAAGTAGGTCAACCTGGGGATGACAGGTTTCAATACCAGGGCCCCAGCCACTGACGATATATGTCAACCAGGGAACGATACGTCTCAGAGTCTGGCAGAGAGCACAAAGCTGGGTGGGCAGTCAGGGGCTTGCCACGCTGTTGCTGTGTGGGCAGACTGGGGGAGCGAGTGCACTGCAGATTGTTGTGTGAGGCGGTGCAGTTTGATCGCGAAAACGGGAAGGCAGGTTCTGACCTGAATGGCCGTAAATTGAGAGGGGGGGTCGGTGGGGGATGTTCAAGGAGACCTGGTTGTCCTCACGCACCAGTCGCTGAAAGCAACCATCTTGGTGGAGGAGACAATCAGGTAAAAATAATGACCGCAGATGCTGGAAACCAGATTCGGGATGAGAGTGGTGCTGGAAAAGCACAGCAGGTCAGGCAGCATCCGAGGAGCAGGAGAATCGATGCTTTGGGCACAAGCCCTTCATCAGGGATGAGGAGCCCTATTCCTGATGAAGGGCTTTTGCCCGAAACGTTGATTCTCATTAATGATGGTATTCACCACAGACAGGAAGGATGGGGGGAAAGTCGTAGAAACCGACAAAATTCGACCGGGGGTAACACAGGAAGGATGTTCCTCGTGACCAGGAGGAGACCAGGACCAGGTGGGTCACAGCTAAAGGGGATGGAGGAGGCCTGGGATCGGGGAGGAACATTTTCCCCCAGAGAGTGGGGAGGCTGAGCAATGCCCCACCACGGAAACCAGGTCAGGCCAAATCATGGCAATGTTTGCAAGAAAGAGCTGGGTCAGATTCTCAGGGCTAAAGGGGATCAGAACGTACAGGGAAGAAAGCAGGGAACACGGGTTGGATGATCAGCCACCATCCTATCGAAAGGGGGGAGCGGGGTCCGCCCACCAATAACCTATATCTCTGGCAAACCTGCCCTCATTCCCAGTGCAAATGGGTATGCTCAATCATTGAACATGGCAAACTCTCAGGGCAGGGACAGCACGGGGTTAGATACAGAGGAAAGGTCTCTCTACACTGTCCCCCATCAAACACTCCCCAGGACAGGGACAGCACGGGGTTAGATACAGAGTAAAGTTTCCGCTACACTATCTCCCATCAAACACTCCCAAGGCAGAGACAGCACGGGGTTAGATACAGAGTAAAGCTCCCTCTACACTGTGCCTCTGAATGAATGAACTTCTTTATTCAATCTGGACCCATTTCAGTGTTTGTTGATTTGGGGAAGTGAGACCGCTCTGACTTGAAACACCTTGATTCATGTGGGGCTCAAACCGACCATGAGTAACCTGTGTCTGACTTGGGGGGGGGGTGGAGGAGCCCGTGGGAGAGTTGGTTGGGGATAAAATTGGCAGCTGTCAGGCCGAGGAATGGAAGGTCTGTGTGGGCTGATCCCCATCGAGTGAACCAAGGCTTTACAGAAAGTAGGGTTTGTTTGCAGTGCTCGGGACCTCTCACACAGCAGAGCCTGCATCTCCCATATTCGGTCGTGACTTTGAAAGATGTTCAAGAGGTTCTCTTCCAGACTGAAACCGTGTTTACTGTCTGATCCCCCTGATCAGGAGCTGGAGGAGGAGTGAGGTGGTGGTTTGGATGTATTTCAGAGTGCTGTGTGAGCTGGCCGGTGTGGATGGTGAGCTGATGTCTGTTTCTCCTCCTTTTCCATGTCTTTGCGGACAGCTCTTGAACCTGGAAACCATTTACAGCCGCCTGAGGCTGTCACTGATGAGGAGGCCGGAGGAACAGCCAGACAGAGAAAGCCAATCCACTATCTACAGCAGAGTTCAGCGTCTGGAAACCAATGTCTGTCATGCCACAGTCAGCCACGCCGTTCAGCTAGCTCAACCTCCCCTGGTCGTCTACCCCACCCCCACCCCCCAACCCCCCTTCCCCCCCGCCCCCGTTAGCAGCAAACGGGGAGAGACATGAACAACAGAGCCACTGAACGCTCGCTTGAGCTTCCCAGACTCGCTCGATCGTTTCAGTAGCAAACTGGTGGGCGAGGGTCCTGGGGTCAACCAGGTGAGACACACTGAGCCTGTCCCCATCAAACACTCCCAGGACAGGGGCAGCACGGGGTTAGATACAGAGTAAAGCTCCCTCTACACTGTCCCCCATCAAACACTCCCCAGGACAGGGACAGCATGGGGTTAGATACAGACTAAAGCTCTCTCTACACTGTCCCCCATCAAACTCTCCCCAGGACCCTGCGGTGTTGGTGGGAGCATATTGGCATGGATGGAGAGTTGACTCATGGGCGCGAAACAGGGAACTGGGATGAGGGGTTATTTTTTCAGGTTGGCGAGCAGTGACCAGTCCTGTCCCATAGGGGTCAGCGCTGGGACCACAATCCATCTGAGTGACTTGGAGGAGGGAGGGGAATGGACTGCAGCCAGATCCACAGATGACACCAAAACAGATGCAACGGGAGGTTGAGAGAAGGAGACAGTTTACGCACAGAGAGATATTGAAGCAACATCGACCTGTCCTCCTCCTGAAGCTGCCTGGCTTGCTGTGTTGTTCCAGCCTCCGGCCTGTCCACCTCGGATTCCAGCATCTGCTGTTTGGTTCTGTCTCCTACAGGAGAAGAAAGTGCTTGAGGAGCATCACGCGGGTAAACGTGAAGTCGTTCCTTTGGGAAGGGAGTCCGGGATGTTATTTAAATGGGGAAAGACTGCAGGGAGCTGCAACACAAAGGGACCTGGGGAGGGGGGG
>NC_057757.1:2917583-2922867 GCF_004010195.1 Chiloscyllium plagiosum
TGGTGAGAGGCTGTTTCCCCTCATGGGAGAGTCTAGGACCAGAGGGCACAATCTCAGAATAAAGGGGGCACGGATTTCAGACTGAGATGAGGAGGAATTTACTCCCTCAGAGAGTTGAGTGTTTTTTGGAATTGCTTGCCACAGGCAGCAGTGGGGTGGGGGGGGGGGGGGGGGGGGCGCAGAGCCCTTGTGTATATTGAAGGCTGAAACAGAGATTCCTGATCAGTCGGGGAAATCGGAGTGTTGTGAGTGGAAAGGAATATCGGATCCAGCATGGTCCTACTGAATGGCCTCCTCCTGCTCCTGTTTCTTACACAGAACAACTTCACCTTGGTCATTGAATAATTTCATGAGACAAGACATCCTCGGAAAGTTCTTACTCACGAGGGGAAACAGTAGCTTGCAACTGAAATGTAGATAAACAAGATAATGGTTACGATGAGTCATGGGGAGTTTTTCTCAGACAGCCACGAGGAGAGATCGATGCTCCCCACCCCCAGTATTTCCTCCGTGTATCGAGTGACACCCACTGGCAGTGACTCAATGCAGCCGGGCCACCGTCCCATCAGCCTCTCCAGAAATGAAGTGACTGCATTTGCGTAGCACCCCTCGCAACGGCCCCAGGCAGTCTCAGAGGCCGGGCAGGCGAAAGGTCAGTCATGGATTCATACAGCATGGAAACAGACCCTTCGGCCCAACCAGTCCATGCCGACCATGTTCCCGAACTAACCCGCCTGCTCCTGGCCCACATCCCTCTAAACATTTCTTCTTCATGAACTTGTCCAAATGCCTTTTAAATGTTGTAACTGTACCCGTAGCCACAGCTTTCTCTGGAAGTTCACTCCAGACACGAATCACTCTCTGTGTAAAAAAAAAGTTGCCCCTTCTGCCTTTCTGAAATCTTCCTTCTCTCACCTTCAAAAATGTATCCCCCCCCCACCCCCCGTCTTGAAACTCCCCAGCTCTAGGAGAATACCCTCTCACTCATCCTCTCGTGATTTTATAAACCTTAATGAGGTGAAAAAGGTCCCAGCCTATCCAGTCTATTCTTATGTCTCAAATTCCCCCGTACCCAGCAACATCCTGGTAAATCTCTTCTGAACCCTCTCCAGTTTAATAATATCCTTCCTATAAACACAGTGCTCCAGAGGAGGCCTCACTAATGTCCTGTACAACCTCAACATGACACCCCAACTCCTATACTTCAAGGTCTGAGCAATGAAGACCAGCAGGATAAATGCCTTCTTAATTGCCCTGTTGACCTGTGATGCAAATTTGTACCCCGAAGTCTCTCTGTGCTACATCACTACCCAGGATACTCCCATTAAGCATAGAAGTCCTGGCCTGATTTGCCTTTCCAAAATGCTTCACATTTATCCAAATCAAAGTCCACCTGCCACTCCACAGCCCATTGACCCAGCTGGTCCCTTTGTAATCTTGAACCTTCTTCACTGTCCACTGCGCCATCGATTTTGGTGTTGCCCACAAACTTACTGACCATACCTCCCACACGCTCATCCAAATCATTAGTGTCAATGGCACACAGAAGCAGTGATCCCTTTGGAACACTGCTGATCACAGGCCTCCAGTCTGAAAACCAACCCTCCCACCACCACCCTCTGTCTCCTACCCATCAAGTCACTTTTAGATCCAGTTGGCCGGCTCTCCCTGGTTTCCCACGTGATCTAACTTTACCGATTGGTCGAGCACGTGGAACCTTGTCAAAGGCAAAAGTCCAAATAGCCAACCCCTGCCATTCTGCTGTCATCAGTCTTTCTTGGTTTCGTTTCCCTGGGGGTGGGGGAGTCCAGAACTAGAGGGTATAGGTTTAGGGTGAGAGGGGAAAGATATAAAAGAGACCTAAGGGGCAACTTTTTCACGCAGAGGGTGGTGCGTGTATGGAATGAGCTGCCAGAGGAAGTGGTGGAGGCTGGTACAATTGCAACATTTAAGAGGCATTTGGATGGGTATATGAATAGGAAGGGTTTGGAGGGATATGGGCCGGGTGCTGGCAGGTGGGACTAGATTGGGTTGGGATATCTGGTCGGCATGGACGGGTTGGACCGAAGGGTCTGTTTCCATGCTGTACACCTCTATGACTCTATGAGAGGGAGACATGATTCCCCTCACACAAAACCACGCTGACTATCCCGAATCGGTTCCTGCCTCTCCAAATCGTGTGTAAATCCTATCTTTCAGTATCACCTCCAACAACTGCCGATGACAGACTCACCAGTCTGTAGTACCCAGGCTACTCCCTTATAGACTTCCTCCAGTGAGTGTACAGCATCAGCCAACCCCCCAGTCCCCGACCCGTGTTTACAGAGGATAAATATATCTGTGCGAGGGGCCCCACTATTTCCTTCCTAACTCCCCACAGCGTCCTGGGATGCACTTGATCAGGCCCTGGAGATTTGTTTTCTCAGCATGCCCTCTTCTGCCAATGTGAACTATTTTCAAAACATCACTATTTATTTCCCTGAGTCCTCGAGCCTTCATTTCTTTATCCACCGTAAAAACTGAACAACACATTCATTTACTATCTCTCCGGGCTCCTGAGGATCAACACGAAGATGACTTTGCTGATCTACGCTCTGTCGAGTTGCTCTCTTGTACTTGGAGGAACTTTCTGGATTATTTTTAACTTTATCGGCCGAGGTTATTTTAGGTCCCCTCTTTGCTTTCCCGATTTCTTTCTTAAGAACGCCTCTACGCTGGTTATGATTTGGAGGACTGGGACGTACAAAATTAAAAATCTCACAACACCAGGTTAGAGTCCAACAGGTTTATTTGGAAGCACTAGCTTTCGGAGCCCTGCTCCTTCATCAGGTGGTTGTAGCGGCGCTCTGAAAGTTAGTGCTTCCAAATAAACCTGTTGGACTCTAACCTGCTGTTGTGAGATTTTTAACTTTCTACACTGTTTATACTTTTCAAAAGATTCAATTAATCAGAGTTGTCTATGTCAAGTATATGATTCTTTCTTATTCCTGTCTGGAACGTTGATATTTTTATTCATCTGTTGTTCCCTAACCTTCCCAGCCTTGCCGTTCACTGTAACGGTCTGATAGTCACCGCTGCAATGTTAGAATTCGAATTTATCGTCGCATGTACTCAAGCACAGTGCACAAAGTCCAGCGCCATCTTAAAACACAAACACAAAACCAGAATTTGTTTTAAAAAGACCAAGAGAAGAAATGAAAGAAACAGAGCCGTAACAAAAATTTAAAATGTCCAGATTTTAAAGTCTGACCTCCCCACCCCGGGGCACGGGCTGCACCGATCACCGGGACGGCAGATGTGGCCAATTGCTGATTTGCGCAGAGCAAGATCCCGCAGACGATGACCCACTGAGCTGTTTTGTTCGTCCTGGTTAGGGGTAGCCAACGTTACACCTCCTCACCTCTCCCTCTCAGACGCTGAGGGGTAACCCTGCCTCACCCTCTCAGCGGGTTAAGAACTAAGGACTAGGAGCAGGAGTAGGCCCTTTGAGACTGATCTCCCTTTCAATAAGATCACGGCTGATCCTTTCATAGGCTCAGCTCCACTCACCGCCTGCCCACTGTATCCCCTAATTCCTTTACTGTTCAAAAAAAAATCTATCTTAGCTTTAAAAACGTTTACTGAAGGAGCATCAACTACTTACCTGGGCAGGGAATTCCATAGATTTACAACCCCATGGGTAAAGACATTCCTTCCCAATTTAGTCCTAAATCTGCACCCTTGAATCTCGAAGCTACTCCCTCTTATTCTAGTTTCACATGCCAGCGGAAACATCCTCTCTCCTTCTATCTTATCTATTCCCTTCATAATTTTATATGTTTTTGTAAGGTTACCCCCATCAATTCTTCTGAATTCCAATGAATACAATCCCAGTTCACTCAATCCCTCCTCATAAGCCAACATCCTCAACTCTGGAGTCAACCGAGTGAACCTCCTCTGCACCCCCTCCAGTGCTGGTACATCCTCTCCCAAGTCAGGTGACTAAAACTGTCCACAGGGATTGTGTCCCTGAGGTGGGATTGCTTAGGAGAGCGGGATTCCCTCGTTTGAATTCTTATTTGAAACGCACTGTGTCGCTGGCAGTGCGGCCCTCCCTCAGCAGGGTGCCTGCATTCAAACCTGCAACCTCCCTGACTGGATGGCAGCGCTGCTTCCTCGCTTGTCCCCTCGATCAAGGTGGGAGGGGAACGAGGGGGGGCAACGGTGCTAGGGAGGAGACGGAATCGAGTGGAAACTGGTCATCCCGTCAAACCTCAGAGATAGCTCACTACCCAAACCACCGTCGCCAGATTTGCCCGTTTCCCTTGTTCCTGCCCGCTGACAAAATTGACGGAATAGAACAGCACAAACAGCAGGACAAATTAACCCCCTCCCTCCCTCCCTCCCTCCCTCTGCCCAGCAGTGTCATTGAGGAGACAGTGAGCACTGCAGATGCCGGAGATCAGAGTTGAAGAGTGTGTTGCTGGAAAAGCACAGCAGGTCAGGCAGCGTCCGAGGAGCAGGAAAGTCGACACTTCGGGCATTTCCTAATGAAGGGCTTATGCCTGAAACATCGACTCTCTCCTGCTCCTCGGATGCTGCCTGACAGGCTGTGCTTTTCCAGCGCCACACTCTTCGACTCTGCTCATTGAGTTAGTGACACAGACCCAGTTACTGAGGGTTCAAACCCTGCCTGCCTGAACAACAGGAGGATTTCTTGCACTTTTTCACCAAAACGAAAACACAACTTAGAGAAACCCGCGGTTACAGCGTTCGGCGTCAGCAGTGTGGCGACCAGGGCAGGAGGCACTGATTGGTGTTAAACGTCCATCTGTTTCACTGCAAGACAAAGAGGAAAGGGAGTCCTCACCCAGTCCGGCCTACACGTGACTCCAGACCCACAGCCAAGGTGGTAAGCTCACTGTAATGCCTGAGCTAGGAACTGAGTTCATCGGGGAGGTGTAATAAAGGCCACGCCGCCTGCTCCCCTGTTGCCACTGATGCCCCCTTCCCAGTGAAAGAAAAATATGACCTGGCATCACCAAGGGAGAGGGCTGACCTTTAACCCACGGTAACGTGGTGAGTGACCGAACACACTGGGGAGATGTGATGCCCTATCTAACTGCCCTTCATCGACAGAGGCAACGTCGAGTGCTCATCATTCATTCGTAACCTGAATAAGTGCCATTTCGTACGTCTGTACTCAGGCCTGACTCTCCATCAGCTGATGCAGATGGTTTCAGGCCCCCCTATCCAGGGAAGGGAAGGGTGTGCTGGCCTTGGTGGGGGGTTCCGGGGGGGGGGT
>NC_057757.1:2926155-2928046 GCF_004010195.1 Chiloscyllium plagiosum
GAGGCATTTGGATGGGTATATGAATAGGAAGGGTTTGGAGGGATATGGGCCGGGTGCTGGCAGGTGGGACTACATTGGGTTGGGATATCTGGTCAGCATGGACGGGTTGGACCGAAGGGTCTGTTTCCATGCTGCACATCTCTATGACTCTAAACCATCCCTCCCACATTCTCCTCCATCACATTGCTACTCCAGAGAATATGTAGATTGAAGCCACCCATAACACATGCTGTACCTTTGCTGCATGTATTCCTCATTTCCTGTTTGATACCATCCCCCAGCCTCACAACTACTGTTTTGTGATCAGTACACTACTCTCACTAATGTCTTTCTCCCTACGGCAGCCCCACCCATACAGATTCCACACCGTCCAAGCTAATGTCCTCCCTTACTATTCTGGTAATCTCCTGCTTAACCAGCAACGCCTCCCCACCTCCCTTTCCTTTCATAGAACATAGAACATTACAGCGCAGTACAGGCCCTTCGGCCCTCGATGTTGTGCCGACCTGTGGAACAAGGTCATCTAACCTACACTATTCCATTCTCATCCATATGTCTATCCAATGAACATTTCAATGCCCTTAAAGCTGGCAAATCTACTACTGTAGGGCGTTCCATGCCCCTACTACTCTCTGAGTAAAGAAACTACCTCTGACATCTGTTCTATATCTATTATCCCTCAAGTTAAAGTTATGTCCCCTTGCGGTAGCCATCACCATCTGAGGAAAAAGGCACTCCCTGTCCACCCTATCTAACCCTCTGATTATCTTATATCCCTCTATTAAGTCACCTCTCAACCTTCTTCTCTCCAACAAAAACAGCCTCAAGTCCCTCAGCCTTTCCTCGTAAGACCATCGCTCCAGACCAGGCAACATCCTGGTAACCAATTTTGTTTTGTCTTTCCTGAAAATTGGATACCCCTGGGCATTGAATTCTCATTCTTCATTCCCCTGGGTCTGATAGATCGGTGATGGAGCACACCCCTCCAACATTATCTGAACCATTCTCGAAGACGTGACATCCCTTTATAAATTACATTGAAACAGACGTGTCGGCAATACTGACCAGGGTGTTTATAAAGCCAGGGGGGCTGGGTTTGGTGGGCTGGGGGCCCCTGGGGGGAGGAAGTTTGATAAGTGCGGGTTTTAATACTGATGCTGCTGTGGTTGGGATCCTCAGTGTGGGATGAGGCGAGTGGTGGAATTTAATTCAGTTTAGTTTAATTTCAATTTAATTTGAGTTAAGCTAATTCAAGGTGATTTTATCTAATCTGGCTCATTCTAAATTGGATGAGGTTGGTCTAATGTAATCTGGGTCTGCCTGAGCTCATTCGCAAAGTACTGTTACTTATTGAATCTCAACGTCGAGAGATTGTTCTGTAATATTTTCTGTGACTGTTTTGGTGTGTTCTATAGAGTAGTAGGGAATTTCCTGTTAACGTGTTTGTAATGTAAGATTGTTATATTGTCTCTCTTTTTTTGTATTTTTTATAATTTTATAGAAGAATAAAAACTTTTTCAAAGAAAAAGAAATATTTTTTAAAAAGTGAGTTATCTTGAGAATGTAATTTCAAAGAAGTTCTGGGGTTTACATATCAAAGACCAGAAACCAGCAAATCCCATTCTAAAAAATGGAAGTTTTATCTAAGATTGTTTATTGTATCACAACCCATGACCCTGGACTCCTTTGGCTGTAAATTCTGTGTCTCACAATCTTATTCTTCACAACCACCTGATGAAGGAGCGTCGCCCCGAAAGCTAGTGTGCTTCCAATTAAACCTGTTGGACTATAACCTGGTGTTGTGTGTGATTTTTAAATTTGTCCATCCCAGTCCAACACCGGCTCCTCCAAGTCACACTCATTCATACACAAACAGACACACCGACGCACA
>NC_057757.1:2928099-2935647 GCF_004010195.1 Chiloscyllium plagiosum
AATCTCACACTCCTGCACACGCACACACAATCTCACACACCCTCATACATTCCCTCATACAGTCACACACGGATACTCAGACATACAGTCACACACAGACACACACACACTCTCTCACACACTCAGACACACAAACGTTCACACACACACACACACAGAGACTGCTGTGCTGTCCTCAGTCCAGTTTCTTAGCCGGTCAGGCAACAGTTCTGCCCTAACGGGGCCTCTAAGGAAGGGTCACTGTATCTGAAACGTGATCTCTTGAGTTCTCCCTGCTGAGCCTGCAGAGATTTCCCCACAGTTTCTGTTTTACTTTCAGATTTCCTGCCGTTCTTTCGGGCCGGGGGAGGGAGGGGATGTCTGAAGCACAATCAACTCTTGTTCAATAAACCCGACTGTACATATTCAATAGAAGCAGGGCAGAGAGTGATGTTAGGAGTGTTATTGAGGGTGTTTAGCCCCAGGTGGGGAAATTCAAGAATTTCACCAGGAAAGTCCGAAACATCTTGACAGAGCAATGATTGTTAACCGTGTGGGATTTGGTGGGTGTGGAATTTCAGCAGCACATTCTGAGCATTTATACGCAGCCAGCCAGTCAGATCTATGCAGATATCGAGGAGACACCATGGGCTTGGCCAGGGTGCTTTCAGCCTGTCTACTTCTCTCTACAATATCAGACGCAGGTAAGGAGTCTCAAACATTACCCTGAATGTGATACCATTGTAGTGATCTACACCGTCAGGACAGCTGAGGGGTGGGATAGAGCTCTCTGACAGAGTGCAGGAGGAAGGCAGCTGGGTGGGGAAACGGGGAGATGTGCTCAGTGGATACGGTGGGAGTGGGATAGGGTTTACCCCCCCCCCCTTCACACTGGGAGGGATGGAAGTTCAGGGGTAATCTGATGGTCACCTCAGGGTCCTACGTACATTGGACTCGATGGGCCAAATGGCCTCTTCTCGCTAGCGATTCTCTGAAGACTATGTTCAGGGGAGTTGGGAAGGAAGGGTGGGGGGGACAACTCGGGGAGGGCTACAATATTCCAATAGGATTTCGATAAGTACATGAACAGGGGAGCTTTGGAGGGATATGGGCCAGGCGCAGGCAGGTGGGACAAGGTTAGTTTGAGATTATGGTCGGCATGGACCGGTTGGGCCGAAGGGTTTGTTTCCACACTGTATGACTCCTCCTGATGAAGGGCTTATGCCCGAAACGTCGATTCTCCTGCTCCTCGGATGCTGCCTGACCTGCTGTGCTTTTCCAGCAACACACTCTGGACTCTGATCTCCAGCCTCTGCGGTCCTCACTTTCACTCCACCACTCTGACTGGACTGGGTAAACACAGAAAGGATCAGCGAATCAGAGAATCCCTACAATGTGGAAACAGGCTATTCGGCCCAACAGGTCTACACCGACCCTCTGGAGAGTGACCCACCCAGACCCATTCCCCTACCCCATTACTCAACATTTACCCCTGACCTAACCTGAACATCCCTGGGCACTATGGGACAATTTAGCACGGCCAGTCCACCCTAACCTGCACATAGAGTCGTTGAAATGTACAACATCTAAACAGTCCCTTCAGTCAACCCGTCCATGTCAACCAGATATCCCAACCCAATCTAGTCCCATTTGCCAGCGCTTGGCCGATATCCCTCCAAACCCTTCCCATTCATATCCCCATCCAGTTGCCTTTTAAATGTTGTCATTGTACCAGCCTCCACCACTTCCTGTGGCAGCTCATTCCATACACGTACCACCCTCTGCGTGAAAAAGTTGTCCCTCAGGTCTCTTCTAACGTTTTCCCCTCTCACCCTAAACCTATGCCCCTGGAGTTCTGGACTTCCCCACCCCAGGGAAAAGACTTTGCCCTACCCTGGGAAAAAGGCCAATTTGCCCTGTCCACGCCTCTCATAGTTTTGTAAGCCTCTATAAGGTTACCCCTCAGCCTCCGACACTCCAGGGAAAACAGCCCCAGCCTGTTCAGCCTCTCCCTGTAGCTCAAACCCTAACGGCTCCAGACCAAAGGCAAGACCTTTGGGATGAGGTGGGGGAGGGTCCTTCAGGGGTGAGCACTGGTGCAACGGACTGAATGGCCTTGAGCTATCTTCCACCTGCTTTCCTGAAGGTCGGACATTATGGACAGTGGTGGCGAGGGGGCGCTGGCGGGGTCGAGGAGGTGGGGAAGACATTGTTGGAGAAGGCAATCCAGCAACTCACTGGGCTTTGGGGGTTGGGTTGGGTTGGGGAGGGTGGGCTTCCTAATCTCTCCGAGGGGCAGCAGAACGCACGGAGGGTTGAGGGTCACGAGGCTGGAGGCCAGTCTCCAGCCTGTTCCACACATTGATGTGGAGGAGCTGGTGTCGAACTGGGATGGACAAGGTTAAAAATCCCACAACACCAGGTTATAGTCCAACAGGTTTATCTGGAAGCACTAGCTTTCGGAGCACTGCTCCTTCATCAGGTGGTTCTGGAACAGGATCATAAGACACAGAATTTATAGCAAAAGATTACAGTGTCATCCAACTGATGTGATATATTGAACAAACCTAGCTTGCTGTAAGTCTTTCATCTTTTAGAATGAGTTGCAGGTTTATAGAAATTATAGAATTTATAGCAACAGGATTGCATTGGCAAGGAATGTAATCTTAAACAAATTTTGTTTGAGACCCTTTATCGGTCAGAGTATTGAGTACAGGAGTTGGGAGGTCATGTTGCAGCTGTACAGGACGTTGGTTAGGCCACTGTTGGAATATTGCGTGCAATCCTGGCCTCCTTCCTATCGGAAGGATGCTGCGAAACTTGAAAGGGTTCAGAAAAAATTCAGAAGGATGTTTCCAGGGTTGGAGGGTTTGAGCTACAGGGAGAGGCTGAACAGGCCGGGGCTGTTTTCCCTGCACTGCCGGAGGTTGAGGGGCGACCTTATAGAGGTTTACAAAATCATGAATTTAGTAAGGCGTTTAAGAAGATTGCCCATGGTAAACTAATGGAGAAAGTGAAGTCACATGGTGTGCAGGGTGTTCTAGCAGGTGGATAAAGAACTGGTTGAACAACAGGAGACAGAGAGTAGTAGCTGAAGGGAGTTTCTCGAAATGGAGAAAGGTGACCAGTGGTGTTCCACAGGGGTCAGTGCTGGGGCCACTGTTGTTTGTGATATACATCAATGATCTGGAAGAGGGCACTGTTGGTCTGATCTGTAAGTTTGCAGATGACATGAAGATTGGTGGAGTAGCAGAAAGCATAGGGGACTGTCAAAGAATACAGGAGGGTATAGATAGACTGGAGAGTTGGGCGGAAAAGTGGCAGATGGAGTTCAACCCGGGCAAATATGAGGTGATGCATTTTGGGAAGTCTAATTCTGGAGCGAACTATACTGAAAAGGGAAGAGCCTTGGGAAAAGTTGCTGGGCAGAGAGATCTGGGAGTGCAGGTCCATTGTACCCTGAAGGTTGCTGCACAGGTGGATAGAGTGGGCATATAGTATGCTAGCCTTCATTGGACGGGGTATTGAGTACAAGAGCTGGCAGGTCATGTTAAAATTGTACAAGACATTGGTTCGGCCGTGTTTAGAATACTGTGTACAATCCTGTTCACCACATTACCAAAAGGATATGGGCGCTTTGGAGAGGGTGCAGGGAAGGTTTACGAGGATGTTGCCTGGTGTGGAAGGTGCTAGCTATGAAGAAGGGTTGAGTAGGTTAGGGTTAATTTCATTAGAAATAAAGGAGATTGAGGGGGGACCTGATTGAGGTTTACAAAATCATGAAGGGTATAGACAGGGTGGATAGAGACAAGCTTTTTCCCAGGGTGAGGGATTCAATAACGAGAGGTCACGTGTTCAAGGTGAGAGGATAGAAGTTTAAGGGGGGATACACGCGGAAAATATTTTACACAGAGGGTGGTAGGTGCCTGGAAGGCGTTGCTAGCAGAGGTGGTAGAGGCAGGCAAGATAGATTCATTTAAGGTGCGTCTGGACAGATGCATGAGTAGGTGGGGAGCAGAGGGATACAGATCCTTAGGAATTGGGCGATAGGTTTAGACAGTGGATTTGGATCGGTTCAGGCTTGGAGGGCTGTTCCTGGGCTGTAAATTGTTTTGTTCTTTAGATAGACAAGGCCTTTTCCCCGGGGTGGGGGAGTCCAGAACTCGAGGGCATCGGTTTACGATGAGAGGGGAAAGATATAAAAGGGATCGAAGGGGCAACATTTTCACACAGAGGGTGGTGCGTGTGTGGAAGGTGCTGCCAGAGGAAGTGGTGGAGGCTGGTACAATGACAGCATTTAAAAGGCATCTGGATGAGTATTTCAATAGGAAGGGTTCAGAGGGATATGGGCCAAGTGCTGGCAAATGGGATTAGATTAGGATATCTGGTTGGCATGGACGAGCTGTACTGAAGGGTCTGTTTCGGTGCTGTGCATCAATGTGACTCCATGACTCTGTGACTCTTTCATCTTTGGACTGGAACCTGGTGGTGTGAGATTTTTAACTCAGTTCCACACAGAGAGCTGCAGAAACTCTGAGTCGCCAGCTGGGGGCGGTGCTGCCCACAAGACCCAGGGAGGAGGGAGCGTTCATGAAAGTTTTCTTTCTGAAAAGTTTTGAATATTTCCCCCCATCCGTCAATGCCAATGTTTTGAGGCGCCCCGGGACGGCGGTGGGGAAATGAGCACGCCTGTGAATTCTTCTAGCGCCCGTCAGAAACTTCCCTCACTCCAGTTCACCTGAGAGAGCGAGACACACACACACATAGGGTTGACAAAGTTATCAGGGACTTTTCCACATTGTTGTGGGAGAACTCCGGAGAGGGAGCATGTTAGGGAAATCCCCCTCTGGTTCGATGGGCAATCCTAAATGTCATAATGACCTGAAGACAATAGACAATACGTAGGCCATTCTGCCCTTCGAGCCTGCACCACCATTCAATATGATCATGGCTGATCATCCTTAATCAGTATCCTGTTCCTGCCTTATCTCCATAACCCTCGATTCCACTTAAACTCAAGGGTAGCGAGCTGAAAATGTGTTGCTGGAAAAGCGCAGCAGGTCAGGCAGCATCCAGGGAGCAGGAGAATCGACGTTTCGGGCATAAGCCCTTCTTCACATTAAACTCAAGGGTATACAAGCCCAGTCGCTCCAGTCTTTCAGCATAAGGTAGTCCCGCCATTCCAGGAATTGACCTTGTGAACCTACGCTGCACTCCCTCAATAGCCAGAATGTCTTTCCTCAAATTTGGAGACCAGAACTGCACACAGTACTCCAGGTGTGGTCTCACCAGGGCCCTGTACAGCTGCAGAAGAACCTCTTTGCTTCTATACTCAATCCCTCTTGTTATGAAGGCCAGCATGCTATTAGCCTTCTTCACTACCTGCTGTACCTGCATGCTTACCTTCATTGACAGGTGGACAAGAACACCCAGATCTCTTTGTACTGCCCCTTTACCTAAATTGACTACATTTAGGTAGTAATCTGCCTTCCTGTTCTTGCCACCAAAGTGGATAACCATACATTTATCCACATTAAACTGCATCTGCCGTGCATCCGTCCACTCACCTAACCTGTCCAGGTCACCCTGTAATCTCCTAACATCCTCATCACATTTCACCCTCCCACCCAGCTTTGTGTTTGAAAGCTCTCAAACTGACCCCATCCCCAGCTCTCTCTCCCCTTCCCAAAGACCACCCATCCAACTCTGTGCAACTTGTAGCTGCACAAAACACAGGAACCATCCATCAGAGTTAACAGGAGAAACTATAACCAGCACTGTGCAGTGAAACATATGGGTACTTTCTCAGCTTTGTTTACAGTTTTTTTAAGACCACTCCTAACTTGCTCGTTCTCCCCATGTCCTCCAGTTTCCTCCCACAGTCCAAAGATGTGCAGGTTGGGGTGGATTGGCTGTGCTAAACTGTCCCATAGTGCCCAGGGATGTGCAGGTTAGGGTGGATTGGCCGTGCTAAATTGTCCCATAGTGCCCACTCCCCCCTTCTCCACACCCCCGCTCTCCACCACCCCTCACTCCCCTCCCATCCCCACTGTGAGTCTGTGGTGGTGGTGGTGGGGGGGGAGGGCCAGACTGTTGTGGGCTGACTGTCGGGATCTTGCTGTGTAATTTGTCGGGCCGTGGCGAGAGCGATGCAGGGACGCAAACCCTTGCTCCATATCGGCGAGGGGCGGGGGATGGTATTTTGCGACAGAGGGTTTAATCGTTTCCCCCCCTCCCCCACTCTCTCCCCCCACGCCCACAGCAGAGCTGACCTGCGAGGGGCGAAGTCGGCGGGATCCGCTCACCGTCCGGGGGAGACTTGGAGACGGGGTCCTCCTGCCGTGCGCCTTCGCCTGGAGGGGCCGAAGCCCCGGGAGGCACATGGTGGTGTGGCAGCTGGACAGCGGTGGGGTCAGGGGTCAGGGTGAGCGGCTGGTGTACGGCTGGGACAGCGAGGGGCCGGGGGACACTGAGGAGCGCGGCGACCGTTTCACCCACCGCACCAGCATGAGGCGCCGCTGGTTCACCACCGGAGACGCCGGCCTGTCCATCGGCGGACTCTCCCAGGGGGACGAGGGCACCTACAGATGCTGGGTCACCACCCTCCGGCCTCACCGCAGGAAGCTCTGCTCCGAGGTGACCCTCACCGTCCAACCAGGTGAGCGGGCGGGGGGGGGAGGGGGGGGGGGAAACGGGTCAGTGCCGGGGGGTGGGGCGGGGGTTTAACAATCTCCAACAAACCCCCCTCCCCATCAGCGAGGGACAGCCCACCACACGCTCTCACCTCGCCAACAATGTCACGGTGTCCCTTGGCCCATCGTGCTCCGTGCTGACCCAAATGTCCGCCGACGCTAACCCCATTTCCTCAGCCCATGTCCTTCCCCGTCGCTGTATTTGCCCTTCGGCCCATTGAGCTCTGTGCTGACCCAAAATGTCCGCCCACGCTAATTCCATTTCCTTGGCCCAGGTCCTTTCCCACCCCCCGTATTTGCCCTTTGACCCACACATCTCACCTTTCCAAACTACAAACCTTTTGCCTCTACAGTGTCCGTATCCCTCTATGCCCTGCCTGGCCGTGTACCTGTCTCCATCACCTCCCCTGGCAGGGAATTCCAGGCACTGGGCAGAAGTGGGCACTGCAGATGCTGGAGATCAGAGTCGAGAGTGTGGCGCTGGAAAAACACCCGAGGAGCAGGAAAACCGACATTTCGGGCAAAAGCCCTTCATCAGGCACTGACCACCCTCTGTCTTGCAAACATCTCCTTTAAAGCTTTCCCTCTGTTTTACTCTTCAGCCCTTGCCCCTGGAGGTGACTGGCATTTCGTTCCAGCTGGACTGGTTGATCCAGGGACCCAGCTAATGTCCCAGGTTCGAATCTCGCCACAGCCGAGTTTGAATTCCATTGGAAACAGAAATCTGCAGTTACGCGTCAAAACGCTGATCACGAATCCATCATTGATTATTGGTTGGGGGGAGACCCGTCCAGTTCAACCATGTCATTCAGGCCTACACGTGACTCCAGACCCATTATGTGGGCCCTTAATTGCCCTCCAGGGCAGTTAGGGGATT
>NC_057757.1:2936147-2961198 GCF_004010195.1 Chiloscyllium plagiosum
ACACATGGATAAGTGAGACGGGGATACAGGCACGGATTAGTGAGACAGGGTTTACAGACATGGATTAGTGAGACAGGGATTACAGACACGTATTTATGAGCGAGGGATGCAGGCACGGATTAGTGAGACAGGAATTACAGAAACGGATTAGTGAGAGTGGGATTACAGGCACTGATTAGTGAGACAGGGCTACAGGCATGGATTAATGAGACAGGGATTACAGGCATGGATTAGGGAGACAGGGATACAGGCACTGATTAGTGATTCAGAGATTACAGGCATGGATTAGGGAGACAGGGAAACAGGAATGGACTAGTGAGTGGGATTACAGGCATGGAATAGTGAGTCAGGGATACAGGCACGGATTAGTGAGACAGGAATTACAGGCACGGATTAGTGACACAGGGATATAGGCACAGATTAGTGAGACAGGGATTACAGGCACATATTAGTGAGACGAGGATTACAGATATGGATTAATGAGATTGGGATACTGGCACGGATTAGTGAGACAGGAATTACAGGCACGGATGAGTGAGACACGGATACAGGCACGGATTAGTGAGACAAAGATTATAGGCATGGATTAGGGAGACAGGGATACAGGGATACAGGCACAGATTAATGAGACAGGGATACAAACATGGATTAAGGAGACAGCAATTACAGACTCGGATTAGGGAGACAGGGATACAGGCACGGAGTAGGGAGACAGGAATTACACTCACGGATAAGTGAGACAGGAATACAGGCACGGAATAGGGAGACAGGAATAAGACACATGGATAAGTGAGACAGGGATACAGGCATGGATAAGTGGGACAGGGATTACCGCCATGGATTAGTGAGACACAGACACAGGCACGGATTTGAGAGACAGGGATACAGGCACAGATTAGGGAGCCAGGAATTATAGATAAGGATTAGTGAGTCACAGATACAGGTACATATTAGTGAGACAAGGCACGGAGTAGTGAGACATGGATTACAGACACAGATTAGTAAAACTGGAATTACTGACAGAGATTAGTGATACAGGGATTACAGGCACAGATTACGGAGACATGGATATAGGCATGGATTAGAGAGACAGGGACACAGACTCAGATTAATGAGATGGGGATTACAGACATGGATTAGTGACACTGGGATACTGACATGGATGAGTGTGACAGCGATTACAGGCGTGGATTAGGGAGACAGGGATACAGGCAAAGAATAGGGAGACAGGGATACAGGCAGAGATTATGGAGACAGGGATTAAGGACACGGATTACGGAGACAGGGATTACGGACACGGATTACGGACACGGATTGGGAGACAGGGATTACACGCACAGATTAGTGAGACAGGGATACAGGCACAGATTAGTGAGGCAGGGGTACAGGCACGGATTAATGAGGCAGGGATACAGGCACGGATTAATGAGGCAGGGATACAGGCACGGATTAATGAGGCAGGGATGCAGGCACGGATTAGTCTGACATGGATACAGGCACGCATTAGTGAAACGGGATCACAGTCATGGATTAATGAGACAGGGATACAGGCATCGATTAGTGAGACTGGGAGTATAGACACAGATTAGTTAGACACAAATACAGACGTGGATTAGGGAGACAGGGATTACAAACACGGATTAAGGAGACAGGGATAAAGCACGGATTAGGGAGACAGTAATTAAGGACACGGATTAGGGAGACAGGGATTATGGACATGGATTAGGGAGACAGGAATACAGGCACGGATTAGTGTGACAGGGATTGCAGGCACGGATTAGTCTGACATGAATACAGGCATGGATTAGCAAAACAGAGATTACAAACAGAGATTAAAGAGGCAGGGATACAGGCATGGATCAGTGAGACAGTGATACACACACGGATAAGTGACACAGGGATACAGGCACAGATTATTTAGACAGGGACACAGACATGGATTAGTGAGTCAGGGATTACAGACACGGATTAGTGAGACAGGGATTACAGACACAGATTTGTGACACAGGGATACAGGCACGGATTAGAGAGACAGGGATACAGGCATGGGATTATTGAGAAATGGATACAGGCATGGATTATTGTGACAGGGATTACAGGCACGGATTAGTGAGAGAGGGATTACAGGCACGAATTAGCCTGACCTGGATACAGGCATGCATTGGTGAGACGGGGATTACAGACACAGATTAGTAAGACGGGGATACAGACACGGATTTGAGAGAGTGATGCAGGCACGGATTAGTGCAAAAGGGATTACAGGCTCAGATTAGTGAGACAAGGATACAGGCATGGATTAGCGAGACAGGGATACAGGCACGGATTAATGAGGCAGGGATACAGGCATGGATTAGTCTGACATGGATACAGGCACGCATTAGTGAAACGGGGATCACAGTCATGGATTAATGAGGCAGGGATACAGGCATGGATTAATCTGACATGGATACAGGCACGCATTAGTGAAACGGGGATCACAGTCATGGATTAATGAGGCGGCATGGATTAGTCTGACATGGATACAGGCACGCATTAGTGAAACGGGGATCACAGTCATGGATTAGTGAGACATGGATACAGGCACGGATTAGTGAGACAGGGATTGCAGGCATGGATTAGTGAGACAGGGATTACAGGCACGGATTAGTGAGACAGGGATTACAGACATGGATTAGTGAGACAGGGATTACTGACACGGATTAGTGAGACAGGGATTACAGGCATGGATTAGGGATACAGGGATACAGGCACAGATTAGAGAGACAGGGATTACAGACATGGATTTGAGAGACAGGGATACAGGAATGGATTATTGAGAAATGGATACAGGCATGGATTATTGTGACAGGGATTACAAACACGGATTAGTGAGAGAGGGATTACAGGCACGAATTAGCCTGACCTGGATAGAGGCATACATTGGTGAGACGGGGATTACAGGCACAGATTAATGAGACAGGGATACAGGCACGGATTGGGGAGACAGGGATTACAGGCACAGATTAATGAGACAGGGATACAGGCATGAATTATGGAGACAGGGATTAAGGACATGGATTAGGGAGACAGGTATTACGGACATGGATTAGTGACACAGGGATGACAGACACGGATTAGTGAGACAGGGATACAGGCACGGATTAGTGAAACGGGGATCACAGTCATGGATTAATGAGGCAGGGATACAGGCATGGATTAGTCTGACATGGATACAGGCACGCATTAGTGAAACGGGGATCACAGTCATGGATTAATGAGGCAGGGATACAGGCATGGATTAATCTGACATGGATACAGGCACGCATTAGTGAAACGGGGATCAGACAGGGATACAGGCACAGATTAATGAGACAGGGATACAGGCATGGATTAGGGAGACAGGGATTACTGACACGGATTAGGGAGACAGGGACATAGGCACAGATTAGGGACACAGGGATACAGGCACGGATTAGTCTGACATGGATACAGGTACGCAATAGCGAGACAGGGATACAGGCACAGATTAATGGGACAGGGATACAGGCACGGATTAGTGAGACAGTGAGACAAACACGGATTAGTGAGACATGGATTACACAATGGATAAGTGAGACAGGAATACAGGCATGGATTAGAGATACAGGGATACAGGCACGGATTAAAGAGACAGGGATTACAGACATGGATTATTGAGAAATGGATACAGGCATGGATTATTGTGACAGGGATTACAGACACAGATTAGTGAGAGAGGGATTACAGGCACGAATTAGCCTGACCTGGATAGAGGCATGCATTGGTGAGACGGAGATTACAGGCATAGATTAATGAGACAGGGATACAGGCACGGATTGGGGAGACAGGGATTACAGGCACAGGTTAGTGACACTGGGATACAGGCACGGATTCGTGAGACATGGACACAGATGTGGTTTATTGAGACAGGGACACAGGCACAGATTAGTGAGACAGGGATTACAGACACGGATTTGTTAGAGAGTGATGCAGGCCCGAATTAGTGCGACAGGGATTACAGGCTCAGATTAGTGAGACAGGAATACAGGTATGGATTAGTGAGACAGAGATTGCAGGCACGGATTAGTGAGACAGGGATACAGACACGGATTAGTGAGACAGGGATACAGGCACGGATTAGTGAAATAGGGTTTGCAGAATGGATTAGTGAGACACAGATACAGACACGGATTAGGCAAACGGGGATTACAGACACAAATGAGTGAAATATGGATACAAGCACAAAATAGGGAAACTGTGATACAGGCACGGATTAGGGAGACAGGAATTACACACACGGATAAGTGAGACAGGGATACAGGCATGGATTAGAGAGACACAGACACAGGCACGGATTAGTGAGACAGGGATACAGGCACAGTTTAGGGAGCCAGGAATTATAGATAAGGATTAGTGAGTCACAGATACAGGTACATATTAGTGAGACAAGGATACAGGCACGGAGTAGTGAGACAGGGATTACAGACACGGATTAGGGAGACGGGATACAGGCATGGATTAGCGAGACAGGGATACAGGCACGGATTAATGAGATAGGGATACAGGCATGGATTAGTCTGACATGGATACAGGCACGCATTAGTGAAACGGGGATCACAGTCATGGATTAATGAGACAGGGATACAGGGACGGATTAGGGAGACTGGGATTACAGACACAGATTAGTTAGACACAAATACAGGCATGGATTAGGGAGACAGTGATTAAAGACACGGATTAGGGAGACAGGGATACAGGCACGGATTAGGGAGACAGGGATACAGACACAGATTAGGGAGACTGGGATTACGGACATGGATTAGGGAGACAGGGATTACGGATATGGATTAGGGAGACAGGGATACAGACATGGATTAGGGAGACAGGGATTATGGACACGGATTAGGGAGACAGGGATACAGACATGGATTAGGGAGACAGGGATTACGGACACGGATTAGGGTGACAGGGATACAGACATGGATTAGAGAGACAGGGATACAGACACAGATTAGGGAGACAGGGCACCTCAGCCAGTCAGACTGTCACCCAGGCAGTTAAACGCACACAGAGAGAGGACAGAGAGATGAACAAGCTCAAACCCACACAGATCCCAGTGAGATTCAAACTAGAACAAATGTGAAAGATGGACAGGTTCTCTGCTGACAGACTCTGTCTGATTCAGACAGCTTCAAGACTCTTTTAACTTTATACATCATGTCTCATCTCAAATGCGTCAGAGAACTGCCTGTGATGTATTTTTTAACACCGTTTAACAATGCGCTCTGGTCTCCATAGATACCATAACTCGGAGTTGTTTCTTTAGTCTGGCAATCTGATTCCATTTGATGGTTTACACGGACACCCACAAATAACTGGGAAGCTGCCAGAGTAACAACTCAACACCCTCACTGAACACAACCAGGCCAAATATCCCACACGGGGAATTCAACAACGTGGCACATGGCTCTCAGGCCGTCCCTCAGGGACATGGCAATGGATGGTTATTCTGCCAAGCCTTCTGTCAGTGCCTGTATGATCCAAGTAACTCTCCCTCTACACCGCCCCCATCGAACCCTCCAAGGACAGGGACAGTACAGGGTTGGATACATAGTAAAGCTCCCTCTACACCGTCCCCATCGAACACTCCCAGGGGCAGGGACAGCACGGGGTTAGATACAGAGTAAAGCTCCATCTACACCGTCCCCATCGAACACCCCCAGGACAGGGACAGTACAGGGTTAGATACAGAGTAAAGCTCCCTCTACACCGTCCCCATCGAACCCTCCCAGCACAGGGACAGCACGGGGTTAGATACAGAGTAAAGCTCCCTCTACACCGTCCCCATCGAACACTCCCAGGGGCAGGGACAGCACGGGGTTAGATACAGAGTAAAGCTCCCTCTACATTGTCCCCCATCGAACACCCCCAGGACAGGGACAGTACAGGGTTAGATACAGAGTAAAGCTCCCTTTACACCGTCCCCCATCGAACTCCCGCAGGGGCAGGGACAGTACAGGGTTAGATACAGACTAAAGCTCCCTCTACACCATCCCCTTCGAACCCTCCCAGGACAGGGACAGCACGGGGTTAGACACAGAGTAAAGCTCCCTCTACACCGTCCCCATCGAACCCTCCCAGCACAGGGACAGCACAGGGTTAGATACAGAGTAAAGCTCCCTCTACACTGTCCCCATCAAACACTCCCACGGACAGGGACAGCACAGGGTTAGATACAGAGTAAAGCTTCCTCTACCCTGTCCCCATTGAACACTCCCAGGACAGGGACAGCATGGGGTTAGATACAGAGTAAAGCTCCCTCTACACCGTCCCCATTGAACCCTCCCAGGACAGGGACAGCATGGGGTTAGATACAGAGTAAAGCTCCCTCTACACTGTCCCCCATCAAACACTCCCAGGACAGGGATAGCACAGGGTTAGATACAGAGTAAAGGTCCCTCTACACTGTCCCCATCAAACACTCCCACGGACAGGGACAGCCCAGGGTTAGATACAGAGTAAAGCTTCCTCTACCCTGTCCCCATTGAACACTCCCAGGACAGGGACAGCACGGTGTTAGATACAGAGTAAAGCTCCCTCTACACTGTCCCCCATCAGACACTCCGAGGGACAGGAACAGCACAGGGTTAGATACAGAGTAAAGCTCCCTCTACACTGTCCCCATCGAACACCCCCAGCACAGGGACAGCACGGGGTTAGATACAGAGTAAAGACTATTCTACCCTGCCCTATGAAATGACTCCGTCTCCATCCTGATTATATATTACAATGACGTCTTTTCCTTTCTTCATGGTAACCTTTCAGATGACTGATCTGGGTTAATGTGAAAGACATCCGAATGTACTGTTTGAAAAACTGGAAAACGTTGAAGTGGTTGACACGTTCTGGTTTGGTGAGGGTGTTACTGAGTAACAAGGTGAGCAGCTTCATGCGGGCTCTTACCCACCTCCTGGTCACAGAAAGGCAAACAACTTTGGAAAAAGAACTAAGCAAAGCTTCCGACGTGCTCTGAGATAGGGATTATTGCTTTTGTTGGAACACCCAATTTGAGGAGACTGGGGGCCCACAACCAGAGATTGCTTGGCAACTCTCGTTAGTTTTAGTTTCTGTTTCTTCACACCTCTCATTGGTTTTAGTTTCTGTTTCAAAAATGTGGAGAGTCAAAGGGAGGAGAAAACTTGTAAGTTGTAATCAGGCTGTAAGTCCTTGTCCCCCTCTCTTCAAATCCCCTACTATCAACATCCTGGGGGTTACCATTGACCAGAAACTCAACTGGACTCACCACATAAACACGGTGGTTACAAGAGCAGGTCAGAGACTAGGGATACTGCAGTGGGTAACTCACCTCCTGACTCCCCAAAGCCTGTCCACCATCTCCAAGGCACAAGTCAGGAGTGTGATGGAATACTCCCCACTTGCCCTGGATGGGGGCAGCTCCAACAACATTCAAGAAGCTTGACACCATCCAGGACAAAGCAGCCCATGCTTGATTGACACCACATCCACAAACATCCCCTCCCTCCACCACCGACACTCAGTAGCAGCAGTATGTACCATCTACAAGCCGTCTGCACTGCAGAATTTCACCAAAGATCCTCAGGCAGCACCTTCCAAACCCACAACTTCCATCTAGAAGGACAAGGGCAGCAGATACATGGGAACATCATCCCCTGCAAGTTCCCCATCAAGCCTCTCACCATCCCCACTTGGAAATATATCGCCGTTCCTTCAGTGTCACTGGGTCAGAATTCTGAAATTCTCTCCCTCAGGGCATTGCGGGTCTAACAACAGCACATGGACTGCAGCGGTTCAAGAAGGCAGCTCACCCCCACCTTCTCAAGGGGCAACTAGAGACGGGCAGGAAATGCTGGCCCAGCCAGCGATGCCCACATTCCATGAAGGAATATTTAAAAAAGGATTATTTGGGAAGCTGAGAAACCTTCTCCATCCCAGCTGCTCTGCAACGAAACAAGCACCATGCGTGTGCACCATCCTTGCGATGATACAATGAAAACTTGTAGACACTGTCAGTTTCCACTTAACAAACCTGCCTGCTTTATCACTTAAAGTCTGGCAGTTAACTGTCAATCAGCATCAATGAGTGCTTTCTCCATGGCAACACTTCCACCAATCAGATCCTACTCACCAATCAGCACACAGTATAAAAATAGGTTTTGCTCATGAATTGATATTCTTGTGAAATGTCCTGATCAGTGCAAGATTAAATGTTTCCTTAAACGGCATTTTTTTCAGCAAAATGTGGGTTTTTTTTTGTGTATGACTCTGTATATCTCAGTATCTTAATTACCTTGTATACTGTGAAAAACTGGCCTGTCCCTTTGCAAAGGGACAGCTTGAATTTCATTCAATCAAAGTTCAACTCAAAGTCTAGAACTGTCCACAATTCGATTTTGTCAACAAGAAATCTGATGGACTGTTGATTAAATTCTATCTTTTACTTTAAAGACATTTGGCCGATGAGAGTGGGGGTCTCTCATGCCTGTTGAAAATATCATCTCTGCAGATGTTGTTTTTGTTTTGTGTGTGTTTCAAGATTAAAAAGGGATTTTGCTCCAATTACAGTTTACTTGTTAAACAGTGTTGCTGCTTGTTTTTAGAAATATGTTTTGTTTTATAGTGAATTGGTTATTTTTGAGAAACCCAGGAATCTGTTCTTGATGGTGAGCAGCAGTAAAGAGGGGAACACTTGGCCATTTTGGTGGTGATCTCTACTTGTTGCGGACTGTCATTGATTATCAGAGACTGGTTAACAGTGCAATCCCCTCCCATCACAGTCATCAGAAACGCTCCTGTGGAATCTACTGGGGGCAGATTTCCAAGCTGTGGACAATCCCATCAGGTAGAAAGGTGTGACCCTCCTCTCTGTCAGCCTGGCCTGGACTGAGAGGCAGCGTCCTGACCTATCCATTGAATATCCATCCCTGCAGCCTTGAAACTCCCTTTCCACTATGTACCTGGGATGACACACACCAAGCTTGGAGATTAATGGGAGATTGGACCAACTGAGGCTGTTTTCATTGGAGAGAAGAAGGTTGAGAGGTGGCTTAATTGAGACATAGAAGATAATCAGAGGGTTAGATAGGGTGGACAGTGAGAGCCTTTTTCCTTGGATGGTGACGGCTAGCACAAGGGGACATAGCTTTAAATTGAGGAGTGATAGACACAGGACAGATATCAGGGGTAGGTGCTTTACTCAGAAATGTTTACTGGATAGGCATATGGACGAGAATGGGATAGTGTAGGTTAGATGGGCTTCAAATTGGTTCCTCAGGTCAGCACAACATTGAGGGCCGAAGGGCCCGTACTGTGCCGGAATGTTCTACCGTTCTGTAAGTGCAGGAGAAGCAGCAAGAAGAGCAAATGTACCTTTTATAGATCATGCAAACATACAAATTACTCTCCGGATAAAACAGGCATTGGAACATAGAAAGGCCTGTTATTCAATAGTGACTGATGCGACTGTGGTCCTGGGGCCCGTGCTGCGTCACACACAGCTCTGTCACTGATTTGTCTGGTTAATGCTGTCGGAGATTTTCAACTTTCAGTTTGGTGTTTCTGAAACTTATCAATCAATAACGTGTCGTGTTGTTGCTACGGTGACAGTGCGGTAAAGCTGCTGTGTGATTGGATGAGGAACAGCCAAGGGTGGGTGGTGGGGTGGGGTGGAGGGTGGTAGAGCTGCCCCACTTGGAGGGTGGGAGATGTGGAAAACACCCTCCAAGACCACACCTTCGCCCACCCATTATCTTTCTGCAACCTCCTCATGTCCCAAGTCATTGTTATAAATTACAAACCGTTGAGGTCCTAGCACCGACTCCTGTGGCACTCCACTTATTACATCTTACTGCCCAAGGAAAATCCACTTACATGTGCCCTCTGCTTTCTGTTAGCCAGTCAATCCTCTGTCCATGCCAGATTAATGCCCAGTGGTTTTGGGTGAGGGGTAGAAACAGATCCCAGGGATCAGGTGGAATCATGTTGCAGTGTGATGCAGGCTCTTTCCCGCCCAGCTGAGAAATCTCACACCTCACCCAAACAGCAGCCACTTTGGAGAGAGTGTTCCCCCACCCCCAGGGAGTGTGCACCTGGACTGGGCCTTCACTCTAACTCTCTGCTGAGCTGTGACAGCAGTGGGCCTGCTACTGAACGATACAGTGCTGGAGATCAGGAGGCTGACCCTGTGGTCTGAGTTCTCCAATGTCTCTGTGTCAGTAAGTGTGGTCAGAGAACAGCAACAGCCCTTCATGCAATCTCTGAGTATGGTAATACCCACTCACAGCGCTGCAGCCCTTTGTCTTGCTGATGTATACCTGAAAGTACAGTAATAAGGGCAGCTTTAGAAAGCAGTTTTCACCCAGCCAGCTGACACAGATCGATCAGTAGGAGATGCTGAGGAATTTGGTCAAATGTGACTGACAGTGGGGCAGAGTCAGCCTGGGTACTGCCCAGTCAGTCACCACCAGAATCTCAACAGTGTCCCAAATAGGGACACTCAACACTGGAGCCCCCCAGGGGTGCGTACTCAGCCCCCAACTGTACTCACTGTATACCCATGACTGCGTCACCAAATGCCAGACTAATGCCATTTACAAATTCGCTGATGACACCACCATAGTTGGTCGAATCTCAGATGGCAATGAAACAGACTACAGACGGGAGGTGGAAGACCTGGAAAAATGGTGCACTGAGAACAACCGAGCTCTCAATGCTGGCAAAACCACCTGGGAGTGGTCATCCACAACAAGCTTTCTTGGACTCTTCATGTGGACCCACTGGTTACAAAGGCCCAACAATGTCTCTTCTTCCTCAGGCAGCTGAGGAAATTTGGCATGAGAGCAAATTCCCTTGCCAACTTTTATAGGTGCACCATCGAGAGCATTCTGTCTGGATGTATCAGTACCTGGTATGGCAACTGTACCATTCAAGATCGGAGATGGTTACAGAGAGTGGTGAACTCGGCCCGGATGATCACAAAGGCCAACCTCCCATCTATAGAATCCATCTACCGGGCTCGCTGTCAAGGAAAGGCCGCCAGCATTCTCTAAGATCCATCCCGTCCTGGCAATGCTTTTCTACAACCTCTACCACCGGGGAGAAGGTACAGAAACCTGAACACACGCACCAGCCGGTTTCAGAACAGTTTCTACCCTCCTGTTGTTAGAATTCCGAGTGGACTCTCAAACTCTTAACATTCGCCTGTACCTGTGGTTTTGTTGTTGCTGCTGTTCACCTAGTATTTACTATCTATGTTACTTAACTCTGTGATCTGCCTGTATTGCTCGCAAGACAAAGCTTTTCGCTGTGCCTCAGTACACGGGACAATAAACTCAATTCAATTCAATTCAACACCATTGACCTAATCACAGGGCGCGGAGCTGTGCTGATCTCATTCCGAACGGGAAAGGAGTGGTGACACACCCACTAAAGGACACAAGAGGATCACTCAGCCCCTCCAAATAGTGTCTGCACAGTTTGCACCCATTCTCCAAAATGGAGAAAATGCTGGAAAATCTCAGCAGGTCTGACAGCATCTGTAAGGAGAGAAAAGAGCCGACGTTTCGAGTCTAACTGACCCTTTTTTTTTAGTTTTGACAAAGAGTCAGTTAGACTCGAAACGTCAACTCTTTTCTCTCCTTACAGATGCTGCCAGACCTGCTGAGATTTTCCAGCATTTTCTCTTTATTTGGTTGCACCCATTCTCACTGCGCTGAAGGCTGGGGTGCCGAGGTTGGGGACAGAGAGTTCGGCACCAGCACTACCTCCTCATCGCTGTCCAAGTGCTAAAAGCGAGAGAGAGTGAGGAGCATGGGGGGGGGAAGCCGAGGGTGGGAACCAGTCTGGTCTCACCAGCTCCTGAACCCTGTGCACTATCGCTGTGTGTGTCTCCCTCCTCCCCATCTGCACGCTGTCACTCCTGGAGGCTCACCATCAGGTAGTGAGCGAGGGGAAGCTCTGACAGGCGCGAACATCAGGACTGAGTGAAGGAAGGCAGCTGGTTAATGAGCTGAGCCAGATGGATCTCTGCCCAGTGCCCTGGTGCACCAGCACTCAGTCCTCTCAGTGTGAAAGGCAGGAGCTCAGATTTCTAATGAAGAGGTGCTGAGCATTAAACACCGAGTGATAATTGCTCAAATTTCACCAGCACCAGGTAGCGGGATAAATATTTGATTAAACAAAAAGGTTATGCAGAGCAAGTGGAGAGTAAAAATAGATGAATGCTTCTTGGAAATGCTTCTCGTTTACTGTACTCACTGTGACCGTTCATAGCATTGCTTCATTCCATGTATAGACCTCTGTCAAAAGGCAGCCTTACAGTTACATTAACACCACATACAAGCTCAGGACATTCCAAATGGCTCTCCAGCTCATTCAACAGTTGTTTCTTTTATTTGGTCACAGGGCCCCGGCTTCACTGTCTGCCCGTCACTAGTTGCCCCTTGAGCAGGTGGGGCTGAGCTGACTCCTTAAACCCACTGCAGTCCATGTGCTGTGGGTAGACCCAGAATGCCCTTCGGGAGGGGATTCTCAGCGACTGTGCAAGAACTGCGATATACTTCCAAATCAGGGTGGGGAATGGATTGCAGGGGAACTTGCAGGGGCTGGTGTCCCCATGTACCCACAGCCCTTGCCCTTCTGGGTGAAATGTGTAAAGCAGACTCCATTAAACATCATTCTGACCAGTGCTGAGGGAGTGCTGCACTGTTGGAGGGTCAGTGCTGAGGGAGTGCCGCACTGTCGGAGGGTCAGTGCTGAGGGAGTGCCGCACTGTCGGAGGGTCAGTGCTGAGGGAGCGCCGCACTGTCGGAGGGTCAGTGCTGAGGGAACGCCGCACTGTCGGAGAGTCGGTGCTGCCGCACTGTCGGAGGGTCAGTGCTGAGGGAGCGCCGCACTGTCGGAGGGTCAGTGCTGAGGGAGCGCCGCACTGTCGGAGGGTCAGTGCTGAGGGAGCGCCGCACTGTCGGAGGGTCAGTGCTGAGGGAGCGCCGCACTGTCGGAGGGTCAGTGCTGAGGGAGCGCCGCACTGTCGGAGGGTCAGTGCTGAGGGAGCGCCGCACTGTCGGAGGGTCAGTGCTGAGGGAGCGCCGCACTGTCGGAGGGTCAGTGCTGAGGGAGCGCCGCACTGTCGGAGGGTCAGTGCTGAGGGAGCGCCGCACTGTCGGAGGGTCAGTGCTGAGGGAGCGCCGCACTGTCGGAGGGTCAGTGCTGAGGGAGCGCCGCACTGTCGGAGAGTCAGTCCTGAGGGAATGCTACACTGTCGGAGGGTCAATCCTGAGGGAGCGCCGCACTGTCGGAGGGTCAGTGCTGAGGGAACACCGCACTGTCGGAGGGTCAGTGCTGAGGGAACACCGCACTGTCGGAGGGTCAGTGCTGAGGGAGCGCCGCACTGTCGGAGGGTCAGTCTGAGGGAGTGTTTTAAAGGATGGCTGCATGTTTTGAAAAACAAGTCACTGACCCTCATAGCAAGCCGTGTCTAATCAGCTGCTGGAACAAGCAGAAACTGAAGGAGCTGCTGAAGAATGGGAGCCGAGGAGTTCTGTATTCAGATACAGCTGGGTGGCATCAAAGAGTTCATTGGTCTATGGACTAGTGACCAATTACCAAAGGACTTTGCCTGCCAACAATCATGAGATTGTTTCTCAGAAAAATTACCAGCTTGGAGCTGGGAACAAGATAGAGGGAGAGATCTGATCTCAGCAGCACAGGAGATGTGTCTCAATTCTGTACAGATTAAACCCAGGTTAAAGCTAAAGAAAACCAGGTCATCTTTCCTTCAGCAGTTGGAATAAGTTGTTGCCTTTAAATGCTAGGTTAGAGATCTTTCAGCCTGTGAACCAGGCATCCAGCTCCTCTCACCAACCAGTGAAAACATCCGGAAAGGCATATCGTGGAGGTACCTTCACAAACAATGTTGTGAACAGAGACTAATGGACTACTTTCCCAGTTTCTCCCCATCCATAATCTATTTTCCCTAAACTTCTCTGAAGAAGGGTCACTGGGTCTGAAACATTAACTGAACTTTCTCCCCACTGATGCTGCCAGACCTGTTGAGTTTTTCCAGCAATTTCTGTTTTTGTTACTTAATTTTCCCTATTTTTCTTCTGTGGTCTGTGTGTGTGTGTCTGTATGTTTCTGTGTGTATTTGTGTCTGTGTGTTGTCTGTGTGTGTGTTTGTGTGTGTGCGTATATCCGTGTCTGTGTGTTGTCTGTTTCTGTGCATGCATTTATGTGTCTGTGTGCGTACGTGTGCCTGTGTCTGTGTGCGTACGTGTGCCTGTGTCTGTGTGCGTACGTGTGCCTGTGTATGGTCTGTGCATATGTTTGTGCATAGGTCTGTGCATGGTCTGTGCATAGGTCTGTGCATGGTCTGCGCATGGGTCTGTGCATGGGTCTGTGCATGGGGTCTGTGCATGGGGTCTGTGCATGGTCTGTGTATGGGTTGTGATCCATTGGGATTGGGTACAGTGGGAGTGAATGGGAAGGGTTGTGATCCATTGGGATTGGGTACAGTGGGAATGAATGGAAGGGGTTTGATCCATTGGAATTGTGTACAGTGGGAGTGAATGGGAAGGGTTGTGATCCATTGGGATTGGGTACAGTGGGAGTGGATGGGAAGGGGTTTTGATTCATTGGGATTGGGTACAGTGGGAATGAATGGGAAGGGTTGTGGTCCATTGGGATTGGGTACAGTGGGAATGAATGGGCAGGGGTTTGATCCATTGGGATTGGGTACAGTGGGAGTGAATGGGAAGGGTTGCGATCCATTAGGATTGGGTACAGTGGGAGTGAATGGGAAGGGGTTTGATCCATTGGGATTGGGTAGAGTGGGAAAGTGGTTGATAGCTGATGGGGGCTGAAACGTTGGGAGTGAATCGATTGGGTTATGCTCAAAAAAGCCGTAAGGAATTTTTTTTATCATGTCATCGATTTTGCTAATGTGTGTTTGTGACTTTCTATCAGATAAAGTGGGTTGTAATCTCATAATAATTGCTGGCAGATAACGTTCAGGAGCAAGAGTAAGTGTATGTGAATAACTGCTATTTTGCACAGAAGGGAGGTCAGATAAATATTCTTATCTTCCATCATGCAGAGCCACAGCCAGTCAGAAATTCCTGTATCTGTGCACCAACTCACAATTCATATCGTCATTGACCAAGGGAAAGAAAGACTGCATTTTTATAGCACCTTTCATGACCTCAGCATATTCCAAAACACTTTATAGATAATGAAGTGCCTTTACTATGTTGCAATGTAGAGACAGAGCTGATTAATGCACCTCAAACCAGAACAGGAATCAGACTGGTGGTCAGATTGCTGATTCTGTGATAGGGTTTGTTGTGAATAAGCTGTTGTTGGGACAAAGGGATGGTTCTTCACTGGAACCCTTTGAAATAACATTGCATAATCATTGACTTCCAGAGGGTGGGTCTGTCGGCTGATCATGGGAGGGACTCTCAGATGCTTCGAACATCAGAACTAGGGACAGGAGGAGGCCATTCAGCCCCTTGATCCCGCTTCACCATTCAACACCATCCTGGCTGATCTCACCTCAGTCTCAACTCCACTGTCCGGTCCACCCTTCACCCCATTACTGATTGAACGTCTGTCTCTCTCCCCTTTAAATATATACAATGTCCCAGCACTCTGGGGGAGTGAATTCCACAGACTTAGAATCCTTTGAGAAAAGTAATTGCTCCTGATATCTGAATTAAATCTGCCAACCTTTAACCACTCATTCCACATTGCCCCACAGGAGCAAACATCTTCTGTACAAAGAGCAAAAGAGAGGTACAGCACAGGAACAGGCCCTTCAGCCCACCAAGCCTGGCTGATCATCATGCCCTAAACTAAACTAAAAAAACAAACCTTTTGCCCTTATTCAGTCTGTATCCTTCTGTTCCCTCCCTATTCATGTAACTATCCAGGTGCCTCTTAAATGTCCCTAATGTGGCTGCTTCTACCATCTCTCCTGGCAGTGCATTCCAGGTTCCTACTATGCTTTACATGAAAAACTTCCCTCACACATCTCCTTCAAACTTTCCCCTCTCCCCTTGAACCTGTGCCCCCTTGTTATTGAAACATCAACCCTGGGAAAAAGCCTCTGACTATCCACCCTATCTATGCCTCTCATAATTTTGTAGACCTCTATCATGTCTCCTCTCAGTCACCGTCTTTCCAGTGAAAACAATCCTAGTCTTTTTAACCTTTCCCCAGAGCCAATGCCCTTGAGATTAGGCAACATCCTGGTGAACCTTCTTTGCACTTTCTCTCCAAAGCTTCCACATCCTTCTGGTAGTGTGGTGACCAAAACTGCACACAATACTCCAAATGCGGCCTAACAAGGGGTTTATATGGCTGCAACATGATTCGCCAACTCTTGTACTCCATGCCCCAGCTGATGAAGACATGCACGCCATGTGCCTTCTTAATCACCACGGCCACCTGAGTTGCCACTTTTAAGGAGCTGTGGGCCTGCACACCCAGATCCAGCTGTATTTTAATGTTCCTAAGGATTCTGATATTTACAGTATAATTCACATCTAAATTTGATCCTCCAAAATGCATCACCTTGCATTTGTCTGGATTAAACTCCATCTGCCATTTCTGTGCCCAAGTCGCCAATCTATCCATATCCTGTTGTATCCTTTCTTAACCATCGGCATTATCAGCAACTCCACCAGTCCTTGTGTCCTCTGCAGTCTCACTAATCAGACCACCCACATCTTCCTCCATTTCTTCTACATATACGTTGTCAACCCACATTAACATCTTTTATATCTCAATTAAATCTCCCCTCACTCTTCAAAACTCCAGAGAGTATCAGTCTGAACTGTTCAATCTCTCTCCAAAAGGCAACCCCTCATCTCTGGAATCCATCTCTCATGAACTTCCTGAAGACTGCCTCCAATGTGACTGTCTCTCTCCTCAGGTAAGGGGACCCAAACTGTAGCAATACCCAAGGTATGTTAAATAGTTTACTTCATATAAATTTAGAACTTATCATTCTGAAACATATCACTTTAGAAAGTACCATTCAATTAACAATCACTTTTGTAAATATCCTTAACATCTTGGTTTTCATTATTTGTTGGCATCTGAAGAACAGCACTTTTTTTTTAAAAAAACCTATTTTTCTAAGCAACTTGCTCAGAGGTATAATTACACACCTTTGGAGCAAGTGGGACTTGAACCTGGGTCTCTTGGTCCAGAGGTGTGGACAATACCACCATGTCATTTATTGGGCAATTTAGCATGACCAACACACCCTCACCTGCGCATCTTTGGACTGTGGGAGGAAACCGGAGCACCCAGAGGAAACCCACGCAGACACGGGGAGAATATACAAACTCCACACAGATAGTCGCCCAAGGCTGGAATCAAACCTGGGTCCCTGGTGCTGTGAGGTAGCAACACTAACCACTGAGGAAATCTGCCAGTTTATATGTGACCCACAGCGCTGAGGTTGACTCCTCCTTGCAATTCAGGAAGGAATGCTGAGCTAGCCAGTTGACACCAATGACTCATTAATGAATAACTTAAACAATGCTCTCAATGACCTGGATAAGGCAAAGTCACCATAGCCCCAGTGTCTGCTGTCTCATCAGTACTTTAACCTGAGGGTCACCATGCCTCCGGCAAAGGGAGAGGTTGAGAAGGAGAGCTCTTCACAATGGCCTCAGCTGGGGTAGGAATTGAACCCGTACCAACTCTGGCATCACTCTGCATCATAAACTAACCCAGCCCATCAAGCCATTTCACCCCCTGGCCTGGGTCATAGCCGCCATCAAATAAGTGTGCTTCCAATTAAACCTGTTGGACTATAACCTGGTCCAACACCGGCATCTCCATATCATCAAATAATTCAGCTGTCTAAGCTCATTGGATTGCTACTAAAATTCCTTCTTGCTGCAAGTTGTCACAGGAAGAGCAGGTGCATTGGGAATGTAGGCCTGTTGGGACTTATTGTGGGTCTACCCACAGCACAGGGACTGTAGCGGTTCACCCTCACCTACTCAAAGGGGCAACTAGGGACGGGTAATAAATGCTTGGCCCAGCCAGAGTCACCCATGTCCCACAAGGGAATGAATCAATGGCTGGGAGAGTTTCTCTGTTAAGGTCAGTCTGTATCGGATATTGATGGAATTTGAGACAAGGTCTGTTACATCAGGGGGAACAGTGATATTGAGAACAGCCAGAACAATGGGGAATGGGTTAGATTTGACTGGAGCCCTCTTCATTGACTCCAGCCACTGCTGGAGGAACCATTCTTCACAAACACTCCTCACTCGAAGCACTAACTACTCTGGGTTAGGCTGGGGCGTTCAAGTAGGGGCCTGGGATTACATACAACTGTGCTCATTGAGAGTGAATGGGGGGTGGGGGTTAATAAATGGGTGTTTAATTGCAGTCAGGGTTAATTATTGTGGGGTGTTAGTTATAATGAGTTTTAATTATTGTGGGAGTTAAATTATAGTGAGGGTTAATTTCAGTGGGGTTTAATTTGGGGGATAATGACAGTAAGATGTGCAGGTTAATTGGACCGGTTGGAGTTAATCACACAGTTCGTGGGGGTGGATTAATTACAATAGTGGTAATTACAGTCGGTGGGCGAATTATTGAGGGTTAAAGGGGTTAGTATTGGACAACAGCCATTTGAGCCAACAGTTGAATTACTCAGATGGAGGAAGGTCACTCTGAAATGTTAACTCTTTCTCTCTGTCTGACCGCACTGGGCACGGCCAGCTCCTTCAGATTTTCCCGCTATTTTTGTTTGATCTCTTGAGCCTTCCTCTTGTGGGATTGGGTCCCTGTTCCTGATTGGGTCCCATCTCCAAATAACTTCCACGACTGGCTCCCCGTTACATCCCTCAGTGTCGGTATCACACCTTTCTGGCCCAGTTTGGAACACAAGACAAACTCGTCTCTCAAATGTGGTGATTGGGAGTGTCTCCCAAAGAGACCATGCTCCAGCAGGACAAATGAATAAACGGGATTTTTCAAAGACAATTAAAGAGGAAACAGTTTGTTACTAACCACCTACCCCCGCTGCGATGTTTCCCCCGGGTATTGCTTCCAGCTTTTCAGAAGTTAATTCCCAAATTCTAGTAATTCCAGGTCAACCTGGTCCTGGATTGTACATGCAACTGACTCTGAGATGGAATGAATTTCTCCAGACGGGTACAGACGAGAGGGACTGATAAAATGTAACAGAACATTACAGAGCGGTACTCTGAGATCTGAGAGAGAGATGAATCCTGCTTTGTTCCTAATGTTTGTCACCTGGAAATGTTGTGGTTTTGTTGATGGGAGGGGACCATCTGTTGTGTTGTTTGATGAGAATCAAATCATAGGGTGAGTGGACCACAAAGCAAGCAGGACTAGTCCCTGTACAGAAACCTCTCATTTCAATATCTTTGAGGTGCAATTGACCCAATGATTGAAGACTCCTCCAACCCACAACGGCAGCATTTATTCATCAGGCTCACAGAGTGTGTTGGCAAAATATTTCCTTTTATCGAAGACAAAACTGTTTCCTATCCTCCCCCTCCCACCATCTGTCCACCGAATTCCTCACACTGGAGTCTGTCTCGTTACCTTATCAAAGCGTACTTAGACTCCATTAAACATGTTGAACTAACTAAACGCGATAACCACCGGCAGTCTAGAGTTACAGGCAAATTATTTGCATTGGATCTAAACTGCTGGACTCTGGATTCAGCATCAACATCAATAAACCATTCCAATTGGTTGGGGATTCTAGACCAAGGGGCATAGTCTGTGAATGAGGGCCAGTCTGATCAGGAGAGATGTGAGGAAGGACTTGTACACCCACAGGGCGGGAGAGGTTTGGAACTGTCTCCCACCATGGCAGTGGATGCTGGCTCAGTTGTTCAGTTCAAATCTGAGATGGATGAATTGCACAAATATTCAGGTCAAAGGCAGGGATATTGAGTTTGGCCACAGACCAGCCATGATCTTGTTGACTGGTGGAACGGACTGGAGGGGCTGAATGGACAATTCCTATGTTTCTAGTCCCAGATCCAAAGTCTCTCCGTACTGACCCCGTGGTGGTTTCTGGCTGTGATGTCTCTCTCACACTTTCCTCCAAAGTTTCTTTCCTGGCTTAGCTCCTTACGATCCTCCCTTCTGTCATTTTCTCACCGCCCATCCCCACAACCGATCGTTCTGCTGTAACATGACAGCTATGTCCCTCTGTGACCTTGCGCTAAGGTAAACTGCTGTAGGAATCATGTTGTGGCGGTCACGCTATGGAAAACCCTGCATACCCATTCAGCAGAAGGTTCACGAGATGCAAACTACACCCACAATTCATCAATTGTGTGATAACTAATTCATGCTGAGGAAACACTGTACCCCATCCTTTCAGTTTGGTCTTACTTCTGTCCCAGGCAAAAGTGAGGACTGCAGACACTGGAAATCAGAGTCTAGATCAGAGTGGTGCTGGAAAAGCACAGCAGGTCAGGCAGCATCCGAGGAGCAGGAGAAAGCCCTTCATCAGGACTGAAGGCAGGAGCCTCCAGGGTGGAGAGATAAATGGGAGGGGGGTGGGATGATGAAGGGCTCTTACTTCTGCCCTGTTGTATCATCATGTTTATTCACTTCCGGTGATTAGGCCATTCCCCCAAAACATTCACTTTTGTTCCTGTCCCCACCGCTGCTGCTATTTCCAGCATTTTCTGTTTTTATTTCAACATCCACAGCCATTCACTTAGAAAATAGGAGCGGGCATCTGGTGCAGGGGAACAAATTGTACAAACTAGTCCAGGGAGGGCAGTATTTTGATTTGACGTACAGTGAAATTATTGTCCCTGTATAATTTTTACTTGTTTTGCTTCTTTGTAAAATCTACCCATTGAGCCTGCTCCCCATTTAATACGATTAGAGATAAAAATAACTGCAGATGCTGGAATCCAGGCTGGACAGGCAGGAGGCTGGGGGAACCCAGCAAGGCAGGCAGCATCAGGAGGGACAGGCAGGAGGCTGGGGGAACACAGCAAGCCAGGCAGCATCAGGAGGGACAGGCAGGAGACTGGGGGAACACAGCAAGCCAGGCAGCATCAGGAGGGACAGGCAGGAGGCAGGAAGAACACAGCAAGCCAGGCAGCATCAGGAGGGACAGGCAGGAGGCAGGAAGAACACAGCAAGCCAGGCAGCATCAGGAGGGACAGGCAGGAGGCAGGAAGAACACAGCAAGCCAGGCAGCATCAGGAGGGACAGGCAGGAGGCAGGAAGAACACAGCAAGCCAGGCAGCATCAGGAGGGACAGGCAGGAGGCAGGAAGAACACAGCAAGCCAGGCAGCATCAGGAGGGACAGGCAGGAGGCAGGAAGAACACAGCAAGCCAGGCAGCATCAGGAGGGACAGGCAGGAGGCAGGAAGAACACAGCAAGCCAGGCAGCATCAGGAGGGACAGGCAGGAGGCAGGAAGAACACAGCAAGCCAGGCAGCATCAGGAGGGACAGGCAGGAGGCAGGAAGAACACAGCAAGCCAGGCAGCATCAGGAGGGACAGGCAGGAGGCAGGAAGAACACAGCAAGCCAGGCAGCATCAGGAGGGACAGGCAGGAGGCAGGAAGAACACAGCAAGCCAGGCAGCATCAGGAGGGACAGGCAGGAGGCAGGAAGAACACAGCAAGCCAGGCAGCATCAGGAGGGACAGGCAGGAGGCAGGAAGAACACAGCAAGCCAGGCAGCATCAGGAGGGACAGGCAGGAGGCAGGAAGAACACAGCAAGCCAGGCAGCATCAGGAGGGACAGGCAGGAGGCAGGAAGAACACAGCAAGCCAGGCAGCATCAGGAGGGACAGGCAGGAGGCAGGAAGAACACAGCAAGCCAGGCAGCATCAGGAGGGACAGGGAGTCGGTGGGTGGGAGGGGAGATGGGGACTGGGAAGGGAGTCATGGCTGATCATCCGCCCCAGGCCCCTGTTCCCGCCATCTCCCCAAAGCCCTTTGATCCCTTTCGTCAAAACAAACAAGAACATACTGCGTCTTGAAGAGACAATGTTTCGGCGATTTTTGCCTCAGGTTGATGAGACGTATGTACGTTAGCTCGCTGACTGACATACTTACACAATGTTTCAGCCCCAACCTCTCCCTGTGCCAGTGAATTCCATGGGCTCCCTGCGCTCTGGGTGAAGCCACCCTCCTCATCTTAGGCCTTATCCTTAAACTCTGACCCCTGGTTGTGGACTCTCCCACCATCAGGCGTATCCTTCTTTTTTCTAACCTGTCTAGCCCCGTTAGAATTTTATAGGTTTCTATGAGGTGCCCCCTCCCCCTCGTTCTTCTAAACTCCAATGAGTACAACCTTACTGACTCAGCCTTTCCTCATACATCAGTCCTGCCTTCCCAGGATTCAGTGTGATAAACCTTCGCTGCATTCCCTTGACAGCAGTAACATCCTTTCTCAGAGAAGGTGACCAGAACGGTACACACTATTCCAGGTACACACTATTCCAGGTACACACTATTCATTAATGCTCTGTACAATTGCAGTAAGATATCCTTGTTCCTCTACTCGAATCCTCTCACCATTAAGGCCAACACACAGTTTGCCTTCTTCCCTGTACCGAGAGTGTGGTGCTGGAAAAGCACAAGCAGCATCCGAGGAACACCACACTCTCGACCCTGATCTCCAGCGTCTGCAGTCCTCACTTTCTCCTCCTTCTGCCCTGTACCTCCACGCTCAGAGGCTGACACATGAAGACACTCAGGTCTCATTGAACATTCCCCTCTCTCAAATTACAGCCTTACAAATCAGAATCTGCCTTCCTGGCCTTGCTACCAAAGCGGATGACCTCACATTTATCCACACTGTACAGCATCTGCCCACTCCTTCAGCCTGTCCAAATCCCACTGCAACAATCCTCCTCCCACCCAGCTTCGTGTTACCTGTAGGCTGCTATGTTGTTCAGTAGCTGGAATATGGTACCTTATCAAATGCTGTTAGGGATTCCAATTCAATGACAGCTCCTGGCTCCCCTTTATCTCTCCTGTGTGTGACACCCTCCCAGAGCTCGAATAAATGTATCACGCTGACCCTGCCCAATTAGATTATATGTCTCTAAATGCTGAGCTGTGACATCCTGTGTCATAGACTCTCACATTTTCCTAATGGGTCAGAATCCTGCAATTCCCTCCCTAATGACATTGTGGGTCTACGTACATTCTCAAAGTGAGACCTCACTCTCCACCTGAATGAAGGATTCCATCATATTCCAGTCACCTCTCATCTGGGGGTAGGTAAGGGTCTCCTGGCCATGTTACTCATTATGAGTTTCCCATTACACACAGAGTTAAGGGATACGGGGAGAGTGCCGGTGAGTGGCATTGAAATGCCCATCAGTCATGATTAAATGGTGGAGTGGACTTGATGGGATTATGTCTTATGGTCTTAAGCCCCTGGCTAGGATGGCCTGATCTCTAATTGGTTCTTTAATGTGTTGGTCCATCCTGTACACTCTAAGGAGTTCCTCCTGTGCGGTTTTGTGCCTAATTTGTTTCACTCAATGGAGATGAAGATTAAAATCACTCTTAATTACTGATGGTGGGGTGCCCATCTATCTGTTGCCCTTGTCCTTCTCAATGGATGCGGTCATGGCTGTGTCTAAGAAGCCTTGGTGAATTTCTGCAGAGCATCTTGTAGAGAGTACACATTGCTGCTACTGAGCGTCAGTGGGTGTTTGTGGATGTGGTGTCAATCAAGCAGCTGCTTTGTCCTGGATGGTGTTGAGCTTCTTGAGTGTTGTTGGAGCTGCCCCCCATCCAGGCAAGTGGGAAAGCCCTCATCTATCTTCTCCATGCCCCAGTGTAATGGGTCATGAGGAAAAGATGGAGGGCTCAGAGTTAACCCAATGCCTTAGGTGCTTGGGCTGTAACTAATTGAGTGATTTCCACATCCAATTTGATTTTAATTACAGCAGATTGTGAATACTAATGTACGTGAGCACTAACATTTGGGGAGAGTCCGAGAAATCTGATAAATTCTAATTCATTGTCTTCTGGTCACTGATTGGTCAGAACAATAATTTTATTTCAGAATAGACAACATTGCAAATGATTGAATAAATGGCAAGTTACAGACTCGGGGAAATGCACAGTTCAGAAAGAGGCCAACAGCCCACTGAGAGTGTGAGGGCTGTTTGAAAGGAACAAGTAATTCCACTCTCCTGCTCTCTCCCTATAGTACAGTCAGATTTTCTTCAAGTATTTCTCCAACGCTGGTTTTGAAAGTTATGATTGAATCTGCCTCTCAGGCCTGTCAGTGCATTCCAAATCACAACAACCTGCCACATTAAAACAAACATTTCTTCAGACTGCCTCTGGGTGTTTCTCCAATCTCCTGAAACCTGTCTCCGCTGTCTCTCCTGTCACTGCAAGTAGTTTCCCTTCATTCACTCAATCAAACCCACTCAGCAGTATTCCTGCACTCTGATAGCTTCACCAACAGCACGCAGTGAGAGGGGGAGAGGGACACAGAGACTGCCTTTAGCTTGGACACTGCTTCTGTGCTGTCTCACATTCTCTATCCAACTCTCTTCCTTTCCAACCTTTTTCCACCTTGCTATCTCTTGTTCTCTGCCGAGTGATTTATTCATTTCCTGCCCAAATGCATATCCTCTCTCTGTCTTCACATCCCTCCTGTTACCACCAAAACCATCTCCTGTTCTTCTGACCTCAATGTCTCCTTATTGTTCTTTTGATGCTCTCACCATATCCTTTTTATACATCCCATAGTGGGGCACTCCCTCAGCGCTGACCCTCCCACAGTGTGGCACTCCCTCAGCACTGACCCTCCGACAGTGCAGCACTCCCTCAGCGAAGACCCTCCCACATGCGGCACTCCCTCAGCACTGACCCTCCGACAGTGCGTCACTCCCTCAGCACTGATCCTCTGACAGTGCAGCACTCCCTCAGCACTGACCCTCCGACAGTGCGGCACTCCCTCAGCACTGACCCTCCGACAGTGCGGCACTCCCTCAGCACTGACCC
>NC_057757.1:2968323-2972381 GCF_004010195.1 Chiloscyllium plagiosum
AGGGGTAGACAGGTTGAGGCGGTTAATCTCCCGGCGGCAGTTGGAAATGAAGAGGTTGAGGGCAAGTAATAGGCCAGCGCGGGGTGTCCAGGTATTGTGTGATTTTTAACTTTGTCCACCCCAATCCAACACCAGCTCCTCCACATCATGATCAGGGACAGAGTAAGATCCATTCGGGAACAAGTGGGTGATCTGGGTTGGGAGTTGGGAGCTGGAGGACATTGGCTGAGCAGTAAATAATTATTTCACATCCGTCCTCACGCTGGTAAAGGACAATGTTGGTACAGAGTTCAGGAGCAGACTGATCTTAGGAGTGAGGAGGTTTTGGTCAGGTTAAAAGTGAACAAATCCCACATGAGTTGTACACCAGGTTCCTGTAGGAAACGAGGAAGGTAATTACAGGGCCCCGACCCAAACTTTTAACACGCCTCCAGCCAAAAGGGGAATGCGGATAAACGCTCATGGGATCCAGGGTCACTTGGCAAGTTGGGTGCAAAATCAGTTCAGTGACAGGAGGGTGGGGGTCAATAACAAGGGGACATGATTTTAAAATGAAAAGCAGGAAGGTTAGAGGGGAGTTGGGAAAATAAATGTATCCATCGGGTGGGGAATGCCCTGCCTGGGAGGGTAGAGGAAGCACAAAACGTTACTTGGACGAGCATTTCAAATATCAGGACATGAAAGGCATTGGCTGATGGTAGGCAGTGGGGCTGGTATCGGAGCAGTTATGTTGGGGCAGTTAGGCCAAAGGGCCTCTTTTGTGGTGTTGAGTTGTATGATTCTCTAAGTGTGCCCATTATTCAGCCAAGTAAGTGTTATAATGGAGACTGAGACTGAGGCAGTTTCTCTAGGTGGAAGTGGGCACTGCAGATACTGGAGATTAAGATTAGGTGGTGCTGGAAAAGCACAGCGGGCCAAGCAGTATCTGGGGAGCAGGAAAATCGACATTTCGGGCAAAAGCCCTTCATCTTCTTGCTCTTCAGATGCTGCCTGACCTGCCGTGTTTTTCCAACACCACTCTAATCTTGAGGCAGCTTCTCTATCTGTCTGTCTGTCTGTCTCTCTCTCTGTCCGTCTGTCTCACTCTCTCTCTCTCTCTGTCTGTCTGTCTGTCTCTCTCTCTCCCTCTATCTTGCTGCTCTTTTCCCACGTTCACTTGTTTAAATGGGCCAGTATAATTCTGTGCACATCAATAATCCATTGCGGCCTGTGTCTGGCAGGGTGTGAAGGATCTGCCTTTGTGCTGGAAGCTGGGCTGGTGATAATAACATTGTCTACACAACCTCCTATCAAACTCATTGCAGCCTCATGTTGTGATTTCAGAGTCAATCTCTCTTTCTCTGTGACAGGGGACATTTTGCCAGACACAGACACACACACAGACACAGACAGGCACACACACACACACACACACACACACACACACACAGACACAGACAGACACATAAATTGGAACACAAGAAGCTGGAAATTATAACATACATCCTGTTAAGCATTAGAGATTAGGTCTGGGAGTGCAGTAAAGAGGCAGGAGGAAGAGAGTACGTTGAGAGAAGGGGAACATAACGTCGCAGCTGAAGACTAAATAACACATTCACATTTTATAAATTTTGTACATCGCATGCATCATTTTTGTTAACTATGTCTCTTTTGTTCATTCTGAATATGGTGCACACATATGAACAGTCTTATCTATCTGCATATACGCACACACACAGACACCCACCCACACATACACACACTCCCACACACAAACACACACACTCAGATACACACACACTCACACAGATACACACACACAGATACACACACACAGACACACTCACACACACACAGATACACTCATACACACACACTCAGATACACACACACTCACACAGATACACACACACAGATACACTCACATTCACACAGATACACACAGACACAGATACACTCTCACTCACACAGAAACACACTCACACACACACACTCTCACACACACAGATACACACACACATTTACACACACACACACATATACATACACTCACACACACAAAACATAGAACATTACAGTGTCGTACAGGCCCTTCAGCCCTTGATTTTCGGCTGACCTGTGGAACCAATCTGAAGCCCAATAAACCTACACTATTGCATTCTCATCCACATGGCCATCCAATGACCATTTAAATGCCCTTAAAATTGCAGGCAGTGCGTTTCATGCCCCTACTACTCTCTGAGTAAAAAAAACTACCTCTAACATCTGTCCTATATCTATCACCCCTCAATTTAAAGCTATGTTCCCTCGTGCTAGCCATCACGATCTGAGGAAAAAGGCTTTCAATGTCCACCCTATCGAACCCTCTGATTATCATATATTTAATTAAGTCAGCTTTCAACCTTCTTTTCTTTAACAAAAACAGTCTCAAGTACCTCTCCTCCATACCAGGCAACATCCTGGTAAATCTCCTCTGCACCCTTTCCAAAGCTTCCACATCCTTCTTATAATGCGGTGACCAGAACTGTACACAGTACTCCAAGTGCGGCCATACCAGAGTTTTGTACAGCTGCAGCATAACCTCCTGGTTCCGGAACTCGATCCCTCTATTAATAAAAGCTAAAACACCGTATGCCTTCTCAACAACCCTGTCAACCTGGGTGGCAACTTTCAGGGATCTGTGTACATGGACACCAAGATCTCCCTGCTCATCTACACTACCAAGAATTTTACCATTAGCCCAGTGCTCTTTATCCCTGTTACTCCTTCCAAAGTGAATCACCTCACACTTGTCCGCATTAAACTCCATATGGCACCTCTCAGCCCAGCTCTGCAGCTTATCTACTTCCCTCTGTAACCTGCAACATCCTTCGGCACTGTCCACAACTCCACCAACATTAGTGTCATCCACAAATTTACTAACCCACCCTTCTACGCACTTATCCAGGTCATTTATAAAAATGACAGACAGCAGTATACCCAATCCTTGTGATACCTCATTAATAACTGAACTCCAGGGTGAACATTTCCCATCAACTACCACCCTCTGTCTTCTTTCAGCTAGCTAATATCTGATCCAAACCACTAAATCACCCTCAATTCCATGCCTCCATATTTTCTACAATAGCCTACTGTGGGGAACCTTATCGAATACCTTACTGAAATCCACATACACCACATCAACCGCTTTCCCCTCATCTACCTGTTTGGTCACTTTCTCAAAGAACTCAATGAGGTTTGTGAGACACGACCGCCCCTTCACAAAACCCTGTTGACTATCCCTAATGAACTTATTCCTCTCGAGATGATTATAAATCCTATCTCTTATAAACATTTCCAACACTTTACCCACAACCGAAGTAAGGCTCACTGATCTATAATTACCAGGGTTATCTCTACTCCCCTTCTTGAACAATGGGACATTTGCTATCCTCCAAAATTCTGGCACTATTCCTGTAGACTATGACAACATAAAGATCAAAGTCAAAGGCTCTGCAATCTCCTCCCTGGCTCCTCAGAGAATCCTTGCATAAATCCCATCTGGCCCAGGGGACCTCCTCCTTGCAAACTTCAATCCCTGATCTCAGTATTCTCCTCAACAACATTGTCTTTTTCTCGTGTGAATACTGACAAAAAATATTCATTTAGCATTTCTCCTATCTCCTCAGACTCCATGCTCAACTTCCCACTACTGTCCTTGATTGGCTCTAATCTTACTCTAGGATATATTTCCACCAGGGATATATTTCCCTCCCCACCCCTCTCCACCTTCCGCAAAGACCGTTCCCTCTGTGACTACCTGGTCAGGTCCACGCCCCCTACAACCCACCTTCCCGTCCTGGCACCTTCCCCTGCCACCGCAGGAACTGTAAAACCTGCGCCCACACCTCCTCCCTCACCTCTATCCAAGGCCCTAAAGGAGCCTTCCACATCCATCAAAGTTTTATCTGCACATCCACTAATATCATTTATTGTATCCGTTACTCCCGATGCGGTCTCCTCTACATTGGGGAGACTGGACGCCTCCTAGCAGAGCGCTTTCAGGAACATCTCCGGGACACCCGCACCAATCAACCTCA